>NC_141920.1:40253813-40553944 GCF_057802395.1 Ceratotherium simum simum | reverse complement strand
AGGGCACTTCAACTTTTAAAAGTAACTCTACTCAGCCTTTTCATTACTCTGTTTGGGAAAACAAAGCAAAAATAAAGCAAACAAAGAAAAACAAGCCGTAAGTAGGTGAAAATGAAAAAAAAAGCTATTTTTTATGTGGCATGGCATAATTTAATGGGAAAAAAAGTCCCTGAAAATATTGTATGTCATTTGAGGATCAAATTCCAACCTGAGAACCAAAATAGTTTATCCATCCATTCTATAAGGATTATCAAAGATTTACTATGTACTGGGGATTTCTATTAACACTGGGAAGTCAGGGGTGAACAGGCAGTATGAGTCCTTGTCTTCAAATGGATAAACAAACTCTATAACTTCAAGTATGATAAGTATTATGAAGAAAACTAGGAATTTTAAATGCTTGCTACTATCTGTATTATACTGGTTTGGGAGCTGTACTAGTAGTGTCTAGTTTTCTCCCACCCCTTTAATTGGAATCCTACCTAAAATTTGGTCCAAGTGTATCCAAGAAAGCTTTCTGGAGATTGTGTTAGTTTCCTGTGGCTGCAGCAACAAATTTACCAACAACCAGCAACATTTGCTTACCACAAATTTTAGTGGCTTAAAACAACACACATTTATTATCTCACAGTTTCTGTAGGTCAGAAACCTGCATGTCCTCTGCATGGATCTCACAGTCTGAAACCAAGGCTGTTTTCCTTACTGGGGGCTCTGGAGAAGAATTCGCTTCCAAGCTCATTCAAGTTGTTGGCAAAATTCAGTTTTGCCCTTGTAGTACTAAGGGCCTAATTTTCTTGCTGGCTGTCTGCATCCCTTCTCATTCTTTCCGCATGGCCCCTCCAGCAATGGCGAGTTGAGGCCTGCCTATGCTTAGAATCTCTGACGTCTCCTGCCACATCTCTCTGACTTTCTCTTCTGCCCTCAGCTCTGAGGAAACTCTGTGGTTAAGGGCTCCTGGGATTATACTGAGTCCACCCAGATAATCCAGGACAATCTACCTATTTTAAGGTCTGCAACCTTAATTACATTTGCAAAGTCCCCTTTGCCATCTGACATAACATACTCACAGGTTCCAAGGATTAGGGCATGAACATCTTTGGGAGGCCATTCTGCTTACCAAAGATAAATTATGAGATTTCAAACAATGGCTTTTGTTTACTTACCCCTAAAGAATCTGCAGCTAATGAGTATGGGCTGTTCTATTTCTAGGACATTCACTTGGCCAGGAGACTATATGATATGGCTGCTCAAACAAGTCCGGATGCTCACATACCTGTGTTCTTTGCCCTCATGAAACTGGAAACTGTGCATTTGCTCCAAGATATCCTGATTTTTAATGTAAGTTTGTCTCAAATAAGTCTCAAATCTCTGAAAACTCCAATGAGCAACTCTTGGGTGATGGAATGGAGGGAAATGACAGTCCTGAATGGAGTGGGACGGTTAGATTTTTTTTTTTTTTTGACAGAACGTTTCTTGCCGGCAGTTTACAATGAGATGGAAATGGATGAAATTGGACAACACCCTTGGACCATACTGGGATTTATTTGTGATTGGCCTAATTGTTGCTATGCTGATCTTCTTGCTTAGAAATCACTACCGGTAGGATCTGGATCATAGGAAAACCAGTTCACTCCAAGGTATCCTCGCTAAATAAAGAACTTCCTTGTCAAACTCAAGAGTCTGCTGCAGATTTCACACACAAGTCTGTGGTGGAAAATGGACAAAGCTTGGGACCCATCCTCTGAGAAACCATTTCAGACTTCCTACTTAGTTGAGGTGACCGCTTGGGTCAGGGGTGGGGTGCTGGAGTCTGGTCACCTTACACTTCCTGACAAACCTGTCATCTCGGTGACCTAGTATTGAATTAGAGATAAAGACTACCCATTTTCATGTTGTTATAACAACCTCTCCCTTTTCCAGAGGATAAATGGGTTTCTTGGCTCCTACAGTCATACTGAGGTAGGAAGGGGGAGCTTTGGGAGGGCAGGAACACAGATCCCTTGCAATCCGATAAGGACACAAATTACGAATAGACTTCATCTTGCGGGAATGCTCCTGTGAACCACATCATAGTGCTAATGAGCAGAAGCTCCTCGTGGCATGCTGTGCCAGAGGGACTGACTTGGACTTCTCAATGAGTGGCCTTTTATCAAAGCTCCTTTAGTACTTGTATAGTGAACAATGCCATTTGGGGTCTGACCAGCACTGTAGTCCTCTCTTCCACCCCTCATTGGAACCCTGTTCTACCTAGGGAATCCCTTTTAGAGTACTCATAGAGGGAAATGGTACCAGTGTCCTGTCACAGAAGCTAAAGGGTCCAGTTCTGTCTTTCCTGGCAGGGAAAGCAGGGATTCGGAGCTGGGGGGCAGGAGTGAGTGAGGAGAATGCAGGAGACCCATGACTTATGCCAAGAGCCAGCTTGAATTCCATCTTGACAACTCTTTAGCTAGTCAATCTCTCCAAACCTCAGTTTCCTGATCTGCACAATGGGAAGAATAATACCTATTTGAGAGAGCTGGTATGAGGATTAAATGGGATAATGTATGTAAAGGGACTAACACAGGGCCTGTCATCTAGAATGAACTCCATAAATGCTAACTCTTAATACCTTTTAAAAACTCACGGCAAATTGTTTGGACTATGGGGACAGCTGAGATAATAACAATCTGTGGTTTTAGTGCCCTGCAGTCAGTTCTCCACCCAAAATGCTGGGTGTTTTTGTAGAAAAAAATATGCTTGCCTATTTGAAAATCCAACCTAGGGAAAGGAAAGGAGTTAATTAATAATATTGATCATAATCAGAAAGCAGAATGAAATGGTGGGGAGCAATGGATTTGGAACTAAACAATCTGAATTTGAGGTCCAGCTCTGTCCCTTAGTAGCTCTATGACTTTGGACATAATTTATCCAAACCTCAGTTTTTCCTCCACAAAATGGGATCAACTCTTACCTCACTGGAGAATTGCGAGGTTTAAATAAGCCTAACTTCAAAAGTGCTTTATTGGACATTGCACATACACATAGTAGCCACAGTCACTTATTTGGCCATGCACCAATCCAGGCCTGTCTGAGGTTCGAGTGTTTAGAATTTCCTGGACATGGTTCCTGACTTACTAGATAGTTCCAGTTCCAAAGGATCCAGCCCATTTATACAAATGTACAGGGAAGGAGCAGGCAACCAAACCTCAGGTCAAGGCCTAATAGGCTGGCCGTGCAATTACATCTCACAGGTGTCTGGAACGTCAGCATGTCAGAGACGGGGATAAGGGCAAAAAGAGGAAGATGGAAGGCAAAGCAGGTGAGTCCTGGCTCCAAGTCTGGATGGAAAATGAGCCCCTTAGTGGGAAAGCTTGTGAAAATAGCTGCAGGCAGGGAAGAAAGGGAGACTCTTTTTGTGGCTTGCTGTCTAGAGCAGAACACTGCCTGAAATATGGGAGCAAGGGCAGCATGAGCTGATAAATTTCTCATTTCAGTTAATTGTTCCAAGTAAATGTGAGCAAAGGCTTTGAAAGCATGAGCAGCGTGGGGTGCA
This sequence comes from Ceratotherium simum simum, assembly GCF_057802395.1. Taxonomy (NCBI): domain Eukaryota; kingdom Metazoa; phylum Chordata; class Mammalia; order Perissodactyla; family Rhinocerotidae; genus Ceratotherium; species Ceratotherium simum. The sequence goes on along the minus strand of NC_141920.1, from coordinate 40,550,412 downwards.
TGAATCATTCAAATCTCCACGTCAGGGCCTCTTCTCCACTGCCTCCACTGTAGCAGTTCCCAGCACCACGCTGCGTGGATAGGCGCCTGCTGGCACCTAGGCACCTTCGTGATGACTGACGAAGGGAGAAAGAGCCTCTCCCCTGTGGTTTTCTGGTTATGACAGTCCCACCCCTTCCATGGGCACACAGGGCCCCTATTCTTTTTCCTGCTTCTGATAGCTTTAAATAAAAATTGATAGCCTGTGGACTATACGGCAGCTTGTTTTTTTTTAATTTAATTCTCTTTGTAACTCCCTTTTTCCTCCGTATTTCCTTCCCTGAGTCTTTATTAAAGTGGAGTAGCTATTCAAGTCAATACGTCTTTTGAAAGTCAAATCAAGTAAATAATTTTTTTTTTCTAGAGCAGGGGTCCACAGTCATTTTATGAGGAATATGCTTTTGGAATTCTATGATTTTCACCAAAGTCTTAAAAGGTGGGTTTTAACAGGTATGGCCTGTATGGGAATCCCAGAAAACCGTAGAGAAGAGGGTGTGGTGAGGCTGAGAAGAGGAGAAAGGAACATTATGGAACATCTGCCATGTGCCAGACTTTTTTTCTAATTCTATCTCCATGATGTGGCTGGGAGGTAGAGATAATTACCTCTATTTCACACAGGAGGAAACTGAGGCTAGGAGAAGCTAGTCACTTGTTAAGAAAAGATCACATAATAATGTGATCCCATAATAATAGATAATGAAGCCAGAATTTGAGTCCAGATCTGACTCCAGAATATGTTCTTTCCTCTAAATTGCTGCTCCAGTTATCTCTTGTTGCTTAACAAACTAGTCCAAACCTTAGTGGCTTAAAACAATCATTTTATTATATCTCAGGAATTTGGGCAGGGTGTGGCTGTGTGATTCTTCTGTTCCACATGGCATCGACAGAGGTCACTCGTTGGTGTTCAGCTGGTGGACGGGCTGTTCTAGAGAGTCCAAGACAGTTATATTCACATCCTGCCACCTTGGCAGGGATGGCTGAAAGGCTGGGCTCTGCTGTGAGTGTTGATCAGAATGCCTACATGTCACATGTGACTTCTTTAACACAGCAGACAGAGTAAAGGGACTTTTTACACAGCAGCTCAGGATTCCCAGAAAGAGTGTTCACAGAGACCCAGAAAGAATCCACAGGTTTCCTAAGACCTAGCCTAGAAAGTTCTAGAATATTACTTCTGCCACATTCTATTGGTCAAGCATAGTCTCCACCTCTCATGGGAGGAGTAGCAAAGAATCTGAAGCCATATTTAACCAACTACAAATACACTATTTAAAAGTCTACCAAGGGTTACATAATTTCCAGTACAGAAATTCGCAGGAGAAAAATGCAGCCCAGACATTGAGCTGCTTATTTTGGAAGACAAGGACTGGGCAGACTAGGTCTCTTTGTCTTGGCTTTCTTTGTCCTTACTCTCTTTGTCTTCCCATCTTTCAGACTGAGGAAATCTAGAGGTGTCTAATGGTAATTGGAGGGAGGAAAAGATGTCCTCTCTTTCTCAGCCAAGCACACTCATGCACACACACAGCTGAAGAATGCTCAATTCTTTCTCTGCTCTGAGCTCAAGTGACATGCGCTAAGAAGTACAGAGTCCCAAGATGATCGGGACTGTCTCCTGGAGCGTCCTAGGTGCAGGCTCCACCCTGTGTCTCAGGACTCACACCTGACATGCACTCATCAGGCAAGAGACATAACCCAGACCCTCTCTGCTCCTGCTCACCCTTATTCATTTTCCCTGCTCAAGCCCGAGTCCCTGTAAGCCCATCTCCTCTGCCTCACCTTCTGGAACTAGTCCTCTTGTTGAGACATGGCCTTCAGCATGGGTTGTTGTCAGCACCCTCTGTCCTACAGTTCTGCTGCTAGATGGGAGGAAACAGAAAACTTCACAGCCTTGGATAGGGACTGGGGAAAGCAGCCCTCATTGTGGACTGGCCTCTAGATTGGAATGTATTAACAAGTCAGACATCTCTTTTGCACTATGACGGTCATTCTTCTGCTAATGTTATCTCCTAAACCTTATTATGCAAAAAGTGTATCTGCTCCTTCCCAGCTCTAATATCAAAGTCACCCTCCTATTACTTTAGCATTGGGAGGTGCCAGGCTCCAGTAATGAAGTGTGGGGAAAACCCTTACAAACCATCCTACTATTCAGGTCAGGCTCCAAGAGTTACTTATTGGAGACTTTTGTCTAGAAAACTAATGGTTTTTAATTTAATTTTACATTATATTTTATCCTATTTTAAAATATATGATTACAAAACCCAGAAGTCCCATTTTTCCACACATCTTCACAAATACTGGCCATGAAAACTATCTTTACTTTGTTCCATGTTCAGCAACCTCAATGAGATTTACCTGAAAATTCCTCCAAGTTCTTCCAGGTTCTCCCAGGTTCTCCCTGCACTTTGTACTGTTTCCCATATCATTTAGCAAAGAGAATACACTGACCCACAGCAAATGCACCGAGAGTCTCCAAAGAGATTTACTCCTAATAGAACCAAAGAGAAAGGTAAGGGAAAGCAGAGATGGGCTGTAACAGTATTCCGTCCTCATCTTCACAATAACAGGCAATTTGGACCAGGACAATGGCTCCTAAGCAATCTGAGGTCATCGTCATGTTAAGAAAATAGGAAGACTTGTGTTCCTGCAACTGCTGTGGGGCCACTGTGAGGTCTGGCCTCAGCAAACCTGCCAACTGAATTAGATGACTGCCCCAGCGAGCGCAGAGGTGGCTCTGACTTGGCAAGCATACGGGCCACAGGATGGATCTGAGTTAGGCCAAGTAATTTACACATTATACAAAGACCTGAAACCAAGCAGAAAGGGGATCGATGCTATGGGAAGGAAAGGGCCCAGCTTCACGAAGCCCCACATAGGTTTCAAGTCTAAGTGATGTGATTGTCTCAGTTTAGGTTCCCTCAGAAGTGGCCCATGAGACAAAGATTTGAGTGTAAGTAGTTTATTTGGTAGGGATCTCAGGAAACATATTTAGGGAGTGAGGAAGTGAGATAGGGCAGGGAAGGAAGCCAGTGCACGGTGGTTATCAAGCCTCTGGAGCTCAGTCCCACTGGGGAGCTAAGCAGCCTGTGGAGAGCATGCAACTCATAGTTATTCCACCCAAGGGACAAGGGAGCTGGGTATTTATTCACAACTCCTAGCAGTACCTGGTTGAGGGGTGCTTTAAGGGGGGCATTAACTCTCTGCACTTCCAACCCTCCATGGAGGCAGGTGGAGCCCGCAGAGAGAGCCAGGGGCAAACAGGTGTGGGTGCTGGCAGTTGGCAGCCTTGCCTGACAACAATGGCAAGGCCTGCGGGGAGGGAGCAGGGCACCAACAGCACCTGCCGCGGTGATTAGGAGCTGCTTTCTGGACCCTCCCACCCTTCCGTTCTATAAGGTACTGAGCACTTACAATGTCCCAAGCACTCTGCCAAGAAACTGAGACATAAAAAGGAGAGCTACGTGGTCCCTGCCCTCAGGAAGCTTGCAACGTGTAGTGTAGAGGAGAGAAGACCCCATCATTAGGGCACCCACCATGGGCCAGGCATTTTCCTACAGTTATCTCACTTCATCCTCCCAGACAATGTGAGATGGGATTCTTCTTCCATTTTATAGACACACTGTGCAATGACCTGATTACTTCATCAGAACAGTATAACCATTAGCAGAGGATATTTAAAAGTAGAATCAGAGGCCGGCCCCATGGCATAGCAGTTAAGTGCACGCACTCTGCTGCTGGCAGCCCGGCTTCAGATCCCGGGTGCGCACCAACGCATCGCTTGTCAGGCCATGCTCTGGGGGCGTCCCACATAAAGTGGAGGAAGATGGGCACGGATGTTAACTCAGGGCCAGTCTTCCTCAGCAAAAATGAGGAGGATTGGCATGGATGTTAGCTCAGGGCTGATCTTCCTCACAAAAACAAAAATAAATAAAAATAAAAGTAGAATTATAGTGTTATGATTCTAGCTGATGAACAGCTTTTGTCTCTAAAAGAAATGCAGATGCTAGCAGAGTAAATGGATTGAAGCAGTATGTTGAAAGAACTGAATGCAGTAAGTAGGCTGTGGTTCACCTGCCTGCTTCAGCCTGGGACCCCTGAGTGAAGGGGAAGAGAGTGTGGGAAATGGTCAGCTTCTGCTGTTTCTTCTCCTTCCACCATTCTACCTGCCGTTAGATCCTCCAAGGTTGGGGCGTAGGGTGGTGAGAGGTATAGCTTAAGGAATAGGAAAGGTTTTACTAAACCAGCACAGAAGTAATCCTGCACAGATGCCCGCTGAGCATGGAAGTTTACCACATCGACTGCCATGGAGCACTTTTGTGGCTTTCTTGGGGATTCCCTTGCTGGGAACCTTCTGTCTTTCTTTGGGGTCTCCTGAAAGCAGAGCCTAAGAGAAGGATTTGTGTATAGATAGTTCATTTGGTAGGTGATCCCAGGACTCAGAAGTGAGGGAGTGGGAAGGATGAAAAGGCATAAAAAAGGTGCATTGTTGAGGTGACTACTATAGGCAAAGGGGGCTCTATTCTACCAAGATCTGAAAAGTTTACAAAATACCTTCCAGAATTGTCTTTCTGAAAGACGAGAGGCTAGGGCACTTGCCCATCAGCTAACCTTCTCCATTATTTGAGAATTGCCCCAGGGTGCATTAACTATCCCTTCACCCCTTCTTGGCTGCTTCTCAGAGGCTTTGGGGAAGTCTCTGGAGCTGAAAAAAGACCTGGGCCTTGCCTTAATGTTGGGCACGGTTAGCAGGAGTCTGAGGTTGCAGGGAGGGACCCTTCACACAGCTGCGGCTGAAATCAGAAGTGAGCAGTAAAACCATGTGCTTCATGAGTGAGGCCTCCTGAGCCCCAAGGCCCTGGTCATCCATCAGTCTACCCAACAGACTCTCTGGTGGGACTCCCTACCTGTGGCAGGCTGAATAATGGCCCCCAAAAGATGTCCATGTCCTAATCCCTGGAACATGTGAATGTTACCTTATATGTCAAAAGAAGACTTTGCAGAAGTGATTCAGTTAAGGATCTTGAGATGAGGAGAGTGTCTTGAATTATCAAGGTGGGCCTTAAGTGCAATCACAAGTGTCCTTATAGGAGAGAGGCAGAAGGAGATTTGACACAGACCAAAGAGGAGGAGGCAATGTGACCATAGAGGCAGAGATTGGAGTGATATGGCCACAAGCCAAAGAATGCCTGTAGCCACCAGGAGCTGGAAGAGGCAAGGGACAGATTCTCCCCAGAGGCCATGGAGGGAGTGTGGTCCAGCCAACACCTTGATGTCAGACTTCTGGCCTCCCGAACTGTGAGGGAATAAATACCTGGTGTTTTAAGTCATCAATTTTGGGTATTTTTTACAGTGGTCCTAGGAAACTAACACAGTACCCTCTCTCTAGGTAGCTCTAGGCTGGCTCCTTTCCTGGTGTCCTTTATCTGGTCCCTAAGAAACACACATTCTTGCCCCTGCTCTTGGTGGAAGTGCAGCCAGCTCGGAGGGTAGCCCAGTTTCTCTTGCTCTCTCTTTGTTATCAGCCACATACACAGGTTCTTTACCCACCACACAAGAGGGGCCAAATAAAACCGGAACGCCAGGCTTATGCCAAGGAAAGGGTTTTTATTTCCAGTGATGTCAGCCAGGAAACAAGAGTCAGCCCTCAAACTTGTCTGGTCTCCCCAACAGATGGGAGGCAAGGGGTTTTAAAGGTTGCGAGGAATGTGGCCGCTTGTAGGGAGGGGGAGCCTGTGGCCTTGCTGGTCGGCGCTTTCCCACCAGCCTGCATTTGGCCTTGCGAGGCAGCTTGCAGGGAGGAGGAGGGCGAGATGAGGGAATCTGCAGGTGGGTGTCCATGGTTGTCTGCCTCCGTGGTGGAGGGTGGATTCTGGGGCCAGGAAGCCGAGGAGTTGGGGTCTCGGAAGCTTAACTTCTGGATATTCTCTGGACATCAGTTTCCCTGTAATAAAACTTCAAAGGACCCGGAACTAGCCAAAACTTCACTGTGAGCCCACCTGGGCTTTTAACAATTTGCAACTTCTATTTGCCTTGTGAAGCTCAGTGATACAAAGGTTTAAAAAAAAAGCCTATATTTACATATGAATCTAACTTAGAGAAGCAGGGAAAGGGGCTGAGTGCTTTTGGTTTTAACACCATATATGCTGGGTTTAATGTAGGGGAAGTGAGATCAGGGCCTGCATCGTCCTGCTCTCATTCTCTCTCCTCAGGCAGGTAGCTGAAGCCTCTCCCCATTTGGCATGTGTCACAAGTTCTCCAAGAGGCTCCCTTAGAGCCCCTCTCCTTTGGTTGAAGTTGAGGAGAGAGAGCTTCCTCTTTCCCTCCCCAACAGGAAATGCAACAGCAATCAGAAAACTCTGTGCAAGAAAATTTTGCCTCCACCTTTCTACTTCAACCCTTAAATACCCCAGCCCCCGCGCTCCTCCCTTCACAAGTCCAACTCAGGACATCCAGCCCTTCGGTTTAAAAATCTGGCTCCTTTTGTTAATTCTCAGCCTTTGAGCCTCAGCACAAGTCTAGGCACAAAGAGTACTGTTTTACCACCCAGAAATCCCTGACAATTTCATTACTGAGAAGTATGCTCTTGGCTGGGAAGAAGTGAACGGCTCCAGCCCTAGATGTGCTAGGAACTAATGCTGTGGCCTCTGTCAAGTTACTTCACCTCTCCAGCTTTGCCAGTTTCCTTCTTAGGAAAATGAGAGGGTTGGACCAGTCTACAATTCCAAAGCCACCAAACTGTCAGTGGTGTCAGTGGTGTGTACAGGTGCAACTTCAGAGCTACAGTGGGACCCCTACCTGTGGTAAATTAGACAGAAAGGCTCCTTCAGCCAGAAACTGATGTTTGTGCCCTGCCTAAAGGTCTATAGTGTACGTTTGTAATGGGTTCATAAAAATAGCGTTTGCCAGCTCTACACCCCAGCCACAAAAAAACACCTAAGGCATCAGAAAGGGAACTTAATCTTTTAAAAATTTAGAACCATTACCAAAAAAAAAAGAGAAGTGGGGGAGAGGTGGAGGCATGAGTCTTGGATTTCACGTTAAACTTTGCTCCACGTGGGGCTACAGATTTTCCCACCATTTCTGTCTTCCCTTCATTCCTTACTCTGCCAGAACTAATTCCTTCTCCCATGGAGTATTTTGCTTGTATATGATTAATATAGAAAAACTATTCATCTCCTCTAAGACACATCCTTTTTATAAGAAAAGGTACCAACCTATAGTAACAATAAATATGTCATTCTAACAATAGCTTGTTATTAACAAGAAAAAAATCATAAAACTAAAAATAGTGATTCCACTAGAGCTAACTTAAGAGAAAATAGTCATGTACTGAATATGCATTTCCAGAGGTACAATATACCTGAAGCTTTAAAGTTCCCCCAAACTCTTGAGTTTCAAAAGCTTCTCTTCTCAGGGTCTGCTTCTGGGGAAACAAACTAAAACAATCCGACAAAGGTATTGTCACATTTCCCAGATACGGACATCCTGGCTCAGAGAGCAGATAAGCAACTTGCCCAAAGTCACACTGCCAGTTAGGCGAAAGATTTAGGATTCAAACTTAGAGCCAACCCCAAAGCAAGTGCTCTTTCTTCTATTCTATCCTCCCTCTCATTTTATCTTATTGTCAAATATAGCTTTCAATGTGATACCTATTATTTTTCATTTTTCCCATTGAAAATATTAAAGTAGACAAAAGTTAAAATCTATATAAGCTTCTTTTGAAAAATCCTTTTTTCTATCATGTTTCACAAGCATCATGAGGAAAACTTTGCCAACATACAATAATCCAAAAGGCATCATCAATCTTGCCATGTGATTCATTGACAACTCAACATGGAAGATGAAATCTTGATTGTGATCAATTAATACCATTGACCAATACTATTGTGATTGTTCTCTGAGCTACACCGACTTTCCACACTGATTTTCTCTCCCGTTATCTCCCCCTTCCCCACTCTATGTGAATATGCTTTCCAAAGATTGCTCCCTTTTCCAGATGGACAGGGTCTATAGTAGATACCATCAGTGCCTCACCCATGTCCCCTCAGCCCAGTTCTGAGATCACCTGCATCTTCCACAGGCAGTCCCCTGCCATCTATGGCTTCCTTCCTTAAACATCTGCATTCCTCTGCCTGAGAAGGCCCTCTGGCTGCAGGAGCATTCTTGGTTACACACAGGGCAGGCCAGAAGTGCCAGGGAGTTAATGTTCCCAGGAGCAACCCTCAACCAATGAGGAACAGAAGTCCTCTAGTTTCCTTGCCCCTTAGTGGGCTGATTTGGAGTATTTGCTATAGAGTCTCTCAGAAGGTATCCAGCAGGATTGAGCCCCACTTGTCTACTGTAGTGCCTGCTCATTAACATATTTTGTATTGGCTTTCCTCCCTTCCACTTTTCTACTCCCTTACCTTCCCACTCCCTCTCCAAATAAACTACTCGCACTCAAATATTTGTCTTAGGGTGTGCTTTTGGGGGAATCCAAACCAAGAAAGAGTCTAAGGAAAGATCACGTTAAAAATTTCAGAAGACACAGAAATAGTAACCAAGCTGGGAATAAAATCAATATCTATTCATAAACTCACTACATTTTACACTCTGCGGGAGCAGGGACCATTTTTTTTATTTGTTCACCATTGTATCTTTAGCACCTAGCACCATGCCTACACACAGCTGGTCTCAAATACTTTTTGACTGAATGAATGAATGAATGAACAAATGGATGAGAATTCCTAGCTCTCTCCTAAGGTTCTTCAAACTTTAAGATGACAAGTTACCCTAATTAATGCCAAAGAAAGGACTGGGATTATAAAAGAGGACTCTAAACTGATATAATAATTAAACAATCATCTATAAGATTTGAATAAATGGAAACACATATCTTGTGTTTGAATAGGAAGATGCCAAAATATAGAAATGTTAATTTTCCCTAAATTAATCTTTAAATATAATACATTCTTAATAAAAATACCAACAGAATGCTTTTTAAACTAGGCAAGTTACTTCCAAAGTTCATAAGGAGAAGTAAACACAGATGAATAGCAAGGACAACTCTGGAAAAGGAGAGAAAATGAAGGAGAAGTAGCTATACTAGCCACTAAAATATAAAGCTATGATCATTAAGCCATTTGAATCGGACAGCACAGAACAGAGCATCCTGAAATGACTCAAATACATAAAGTTAAATTGGCGATTCAAATCAATGTAGAAATGACAGATTATTCAGAATTGTATGTAATACAGGGTAGCCCATGGGAAAAAATAAATCCAAATCCCTACCTCATAACTTATGTGAAAATAAATCCCAGATAGGCAAAGGTTTAAATGTAGTAAATGAACCTGTAAAAGTATTAGAAGATAACATGTGGGCTTTTGTTCGTTTTTTGCTTTTACGGTCTAGGATGGGAAGTCCCATTTTGATATGGTTGGACAAGTACTCACATACAATTCATCTAGGTTCTGCTAAAGGTCTCTTCCTTTGGAACTATGGATTCCTTAGCTCTAGGAGAGAGCAGACTGTGGCCAACCCATCTTCCTGATACGCTGTACATCAGGACTCAGAGGAAATGGGCACAGTGCTGAGAATTTCAGCACTTGCTAGGGAACTAGAGTCCTCAAAAAATGAAGGAAGCAAAAGCAAAGGTTTATCTGTACTTGAGCATGTAGACTTAATTAGCCCAGGAAAGGTGTTTCCTGGAAGAGCTATTAACATAAGATCTAAAAGTTTCTCAAAAGAGCAGTGACAACTTTCTGGCACTGTTTCTGGCTTCTCCCCTTAATGGCCTTTTCACTATTTTAGTCCATAAAGGATGCCATTAAATTGAAACTTCATTAATTTGACTAAGAAAGGAGGAGGCTAAATTATTAGGCCACCAGGTACTGACCATCCTGATCATCATGGTAAGCATTCCCCCTCAGTCAAGTCTGCACCATTACATTTGCATTATTTAAAAATGATCAGATGAAAATAACCAAAGTGTGGGAAAACACTCTCGTATGCTGAAGCTGGAGTAGGTGGTTTGGGAATTTATATTAATTCTACCTTTTGACATTTATACAAAATAATAACTAAATATATGCATAAAATTAGTTATAAGGATGCTTTTTTCCATAGTGTTACTAATAATGACAAAGACTCAAATAATGGACTGGTTAAATAAATTGTCATGCATCTAGGCAAGACAACATAGAGTGATTTCAAATGATGCCATATATGAATATTTATTAACATGGAAATATCATGTTCTGTTGTGATGTGGAAAAAAATATTTCAAAATAGTTTGTAAAGTTTGGGCCCATTTTGTAAGAAATTTGAAGTATGTATTTACATAATGTAACATATTAGCAAATTCTGCAAGAACACACATGAAAATGGATGTTAACAGTGATTATCTCTGTGAAGGGACTGGGAGAATGGATTTTTTAAAAATGTGATCCAACTATATGCTGTCTACAAGAAACACACTTTAGATTCAAAGATACAAATAGGTTTAAGGTAAAAGGTTGGAAGAAGATATATCATGCAAACAGTGACCGAAAGGGAGCGAGAGTGGCCATAGTAATACCAGACAAAATAAACTTTAAGACAAAAATTGTTATTAGAGAGAAATAAGGACATTTTATAATGAAAAAAGGGCCAATTTACCAGGAAGACAATCGTAAAAATATATGCGCCTAGCAACAGAATCCCAAAATACATGAAGCAAAAACTGACAAAATTGAAGGGAGAAATAGAAAATTCAACAATAAAAGTTGTTCAATAGTGGATAGATAGAATAACTAGGTAGAAGATCACAAGGAAATAGAAGATGTGAACAATAGTATAAACCAACTAGACATAACAGATATCCATAGAACATTTCACCCAGCAACATCAGAATTCATTGTGTGGAAAACAGTCTGGCAGTTTCTCAAAAAGTTCAACATAGTTACTATGTGATCTAGCAATTCCACTTAGTATACACCAAAGGGAACTGAAAACATATGTTTACACAAATACCTGTACACGAATTGTTCATAGCAGCATTATCCTTAATAGCCAAAAAATGGAAACAACACAAATGTCCATCAACTATGACTGGATTAAAAAAATATGGTATATTCATACGGTGGAACATTATTCAGCAGTAAAAAGGAACAAAGTACTAAGATCTGCACAACATACCTGAAGCTTAAACGTAGTACGCTAAGCGAAAGAAGGCAGTCACAAATGGCCATATATTGTATGATTCCACATATATGAAATACCCAGAATAGGAAAATTCATAGAGACAGAAAGTAGATTAGTTATTGCCAGGCCTGAGGAAAGGGAGGGACTGGAGAGTGACTGCTGATGAGTACAGTGTTTCTTTTGGAGATGATGAAAATGTTCTAACATTAGATATTGGTAATGGTTATACAACTCTGTGAAAATACTAAAAACCACTGAATTGCTCACTTTAAAAGGGCAAATTTTATGAATAACTCAATAAAGCTGTTATAAAAATAAATAAATGGACACAAATATGATGAAATCTTAACAGTCGTTAAGGTGAGGTTTGGGGATATGAATATTATTTTATTCTTTAAACTTTATTGTAACTTATAAATATCCCAAAATTAAAAGAAAAGAGATGCTGGAACAATTCACTATTTAGAAAAAAAATTAGGTTATTCCCTCCCCTCCTCTAGCATAGGCAGTTGGTGCTCATCAATAAATGTTTCATGTGCTCTTCTAACTTTCCCAGCTGCCCTGGTGGCTATGTTGAGCCCATGTGACAAGTTCTGGCCAATGAACTGTGAACAGATATAATGTCTGTCACTTCTAGGCTGAGGCAATCAAAAGCACAGATGGTGGGAGCATGGATCCCTGAGTCACTGATAGAGATTCTCTTCCCCAATCCAACAGATTTGGCCTGAAAGAGAAATAAACTTTTGTTGTGCAAGCCAGTGGTAGTTCAGAGTTTATCTGTAACTGCTGCCTAGCCTAGACTAGTCTAACTAAATAAATAACAGATAGATTAAACCATTTGTATAAAACTACTAAAAAATAGCCTAAAAAAATAAAAACAATCTAAAAAAATAATGTTTAAGATTCCAGCATGAGGAAGTAATTTTTAAGGACCAGAGCAATGCGAGTTATCACAAAGGAAAAGCTGTACAGATATGAGTAGAAAATAAAATTCTGATACGTTAAGAAAGCCACTCTATACAAAATGATAGAAATATGGAAAAATGTCTAATAAATGTGACAGAAAGTTAAGGTCCTTAATGTTTAAAATAAACTACGAAATAGAAAAAATGGGCAAAGGATGTGAAAATGCAAATAATAAATTTAAAATATAACCAATATCTATTTGTGCTACTATTTGCAGGGACTATATGTTATACATTATATCATTCATCCTCACAGTGATTCTATAAAGGAGGTACTATTATCACGTCCATTTAAAAAAGAGGTAACTCAGGCTAGTGAAGCATTTTTCAAGACTCAAAATCACACAGGTAGTAAGTGTATGTGAACCTGGATTGTATCAAATGCCAAAGCTAGCCACTGCCCTTCCACAGGAAACCATGTGAGCTCATACTTAATTATCAAAGCAACATTAAGGAAAACAACGATAATATATTATTATTCGCTTATCAAATTGGCAAGGATCTAAAAAATAATTACAACCAATATAGAGAGAGTGTGATAAGACATTCATTCACTCACTCTTCATTCATTTGTAATTTTTGAACATTCAGTAGTTACTGAACACCTACTAGGAGTCATGTACTTTCCAGGTTCTGGGGATATAACAACGAGCAAAACAGACCAAAATTCCTCCCTCCTGGAGCTATCCTACCAAGCTAGAGTATGTACATCGGTACAACTTTTCTAGGGTGCAATTTTGCAATAATTAGCAAGAACCCTAAATACGTTCATGCATTTAAATCTAGTAATTCCATTCCCAGTAATTTAGTCTTTCATCATATAGTTCTCTATGATGGGGAAAAGAAGAAGGAAAAGACAGTCCTACAAATAGAGATCTTCGAAAAATGTACATTCACATGATGAAATATTATGTTGCCCTTAAAAATTATGCATTTTTAAAGAATGACAAGAGAATGTTCACAGTATATTATGTGAAAAAGGCAGGATGCCAAATTATATACAGTATCATTTCATTTTTATTACCGAGGTAGCTAGCAATTAGTAAAATACTGTAGAGATATATATTGAGATTTTAACGGTGATTGATAGGATTACAGGGTTTTAAGAATTATTTCCCCAAATTTCCACATTGAACATGTATAACCTTTATAATGATGGTAGGGGCTAATTAGGAAAAATGTTTTTTAAAAAGTCTTAGCCATCTTTCAAGGGCCAGCTCAAATGGGAAGGAAGAATTTGTGCTACTCTCCCTGTACACTATTTTCTTCTCACTCTTTACATTCTCCCTGAGCAATTTCATCTAGCACTCCCCATCCTCTCCCCAACCACCAAGCCAGTCAATCAATCATGAAGTCCTATTGATTACCACCTCTTAGATCTCTCTCATCCTTCCATTTCAATCCACACCCATTGCCCACATCCCTGTCCCCAATGCCTCCACCTATCACCTGGACTCACCAGCTCTTACCATTAGCACAGCATCCTTCTGCAGTCAACAACCTGCCTAACCAGAAACGGCAGCCCTGCACACTCCCCATTCCACATTCTAGGCTCCAAAATGATTTGCAGGTCCTGGAAAGTCCTATGCTCTCATTTGTCACCTGGGCTTTTGCATATGCTGTGCCCTCTGCCAAGTACACTTTCCCATGCCCCCCCACCCCCCATCTAATACAACTTGATTTCCAGTCCTCAGCTTCCAAGTCCAGGAAGACCTCTCTAACTTCCAGGCCTGGATTAGACGCCTCTCCTATGAGTACTGCCTGGGATTCCCAGACAGACTCTTCCACAGGACACTGCCAGAGGGGTTATGAAAAATGTGGGCCAGTCATCCTTCTCTTTGCTGTCCTGCCTGGGAGTCTCCACAGCATCACTGCTAATGACGCTGTACTGTACTAAAGAGCAGGAGTAAGTAAAAGGGAACTAGAACATAGGAAATAAATCTGTGCACTAAATATGATACAATGGAAAGCACCCAAGTGAAATCCTTCCCAAGGATGAGGAGGGTCCCGTCGTGGACACAGCCTGGTTCCTAGCCCTATCCACATGTCTGCCTTCCTCCAGAAAAGAGACTCTTTAAGCTGCCATGTGTCACACTGGGCCCATGGAGCCCTTTAGAGGGTGCAGCTGCTTCCTACAGAGACTAGCCTTTCTCGGGATCCACAAGCCAACAAGACATTTCTCCCAATTCAAGTCCAACCCACAGGCCACTCCAGAGTGGCTTTCTGCACACCACACTCAGCAAAGCAGTTTGGGCAGGTCTTTGGCCATCAAACCCCAGACCCCATTTAGGTCTCTTCACTAGTGTCTATGGCAAATATGCCTCTTTATTTTCAGAGATGAAGTCTAAAGTAGTGATTCTCAAATTTTAATTTGCTTAAGAATCACCTGGAGAGCTGTTTTTCAAAAAAGAATTCCTGGGTCCCACCACAAGAATTCCAGTTGTCTAGATCTGCAGACCCTATTTTCAAACTCTATATGCAACGCATGGATCCTATTTTCGTAAGGTATTCATAATTTGCAACTCTAACCACCTTCAAAATGAAATTAGCACTCTGGGTAATAATTTAAAAGGGTAATAGTTCTTTTGTATCTTCTCTCCTCACTTCCCGCCCCCACACCCTCACCCCCACCTTTAAAATTCTGCCTCTTTGGACTATTAGAAATAAGAAATGGGACCATTACTGAGCCATCTATCTCTTAGTGACCATTTCCTTGATAACACTCAAGTTTTGAAATTACCATTTGTAAAGATCTAAGTTCTTAGCCAAGGAACTCTCTTCCCCAGATGATCTAAGGGTGGAGGGCAGAAGGTTTACCCTTCTGCTATCACCCAAAAGCAGGGTTCATCTGCCCGCCACAAGACATGCCAATAGTCAAGAGGCAAGGTGGCAGAGAGAAAGGACTTTTTATTACAGCTTGCTAGCAAGAGGAAAGATGGGCAACTATTGTCTGAAAAAAAACCATCTTACAGAACAAAGATTACAGGCCAGTTACATAGAGGGCTGGTCTCCAGGTGAGGGAGGCATCTGATCTCCAGGTGGGGGCAGACATCTGGTCTTATTTCCTGACAGTCTTTTGTTTAACTGGATATGCATCAGAGACCAGAGCAACGCCCTATACCCAGATCTTTCAGTTGTCACTGATGATGGCTATCAGCATAGACTCTCTGCCCAGGAGTCATCACATTCCTAAGGAACTCAAGAGAACAAAGTTATCAACTTATAGCAGCTGGGAGGGGCCATAAAATCTACAGAGTATGTCTGGGCTAGTTAGTCAGGGGTCATTCAAAGTTACAATAAGGTTTCTTTTCTACAATATGGCTTCCCTCATGTCAACCTTGCGTTGAGCTGGTATCACTTCTAGCACTCATTCATTCATTTTTTCATTTATTCATTTATTCACCATACGTTTCCCAAGAGCTTACTCAGTGCAAGCCGCTTGTCACTGCATATAATTGCCCTTTATTAAATAAGTAAAAATTTCGATGTGTAAGCACTTAGGACAGTGCCTGGTCCAGGGTAAGCACTCTGGGTTATCTATTACTATCTCAGTTCATTAATTCTAAAATACATCCTTTTCCAAATTTTAACATTTCCAAAATCAGGATACAACTCACAACAAACGGCACTTAGAATTGAAGAAATCCCATATTATTTGTTGTTGTTCCACTCCACTGGACTGGAGTCCCCTTAATGGCTGGGGCTCCTTCATCATCACACTCTAGCACCTGGCCTGCTGCCTGGGACCTAGTAGGGGCTCAATGAATTGGTGGAATGAATGAAAAAATGAACAAAGCCTTCCCTGATCTTCACCTACCCCCACCCCAACTGCCCACCACACATGGACTGCATCATCTCTCTCCTGAAATCCCAAGGTGCTGTGGTAAGATCTCTTTTCTGGCATTTCTCATATTCTACCTTGAACTATAGTTGAGTGCCTATGTTACTCTACACCACTGAAATGAAGGCAGGGTCCCTGCCTTATTTATCTGAGGATCACCATAGACTATTTTGTACAGTGCCTTCACAAAAGTGTCTCAAAGTGCTTTCAGTTGCAAGAAAATACACAATGTCAGCTTCACTGTGGTCTCCAGTCAGCCCAGCTGTGAGCTCTGTGAGGGCAGTGATTAGGTCCTTCTCATCTCTAGGTATCCAGTGCATTGTATATAGTAGGTGCTCAATAAGTCCTGAATGATGAACTTGGCCACACCCACCTTTCTTCACCCCCCAATCCAGTGACACACTCTCCCTCTCCAACACAAGTACATCATGAAGTGCACTACAATTCATATGTTTTTATAACCAACACAGCTGCAGAAGTCCTTCAAAATTACTGACAGAAGGGAGGTTAAAATGGGGAGCTATCTGTAATTCACAGTTTTCTCTCCTCAGGAAAGCTGGTGCTCTGGAGCAGGATCTACAGATGTTTGAAACTCCTGATGCCAAATTAAACCAGAATCTCTAGGGGTGGGAGCCAAACAGTAGTATTTTTTTCAGTTCTCACCGTGCAGCCCAGGTTGAGGTCAACTGATCTTGCAACACAGAAATTTGTTCCAAACAAATTCAATGTAAGAGGTGACTGTGGGTATGGCAAAGGACTCAATACCGAAGGCCCTTGGAAAGGAGAGGTGCACCCAGGGTCCTCGACAACACTGACTTGCCACACCTTTCACGACTCTACCTCCTATGTAGGGGAGGTGCGGCCGGCAGGCCTCGGCTCTGCTGGGGCTGCGCAAATGACGTCAAACCTGCCATAGGTCACTGGACAAGACTCTGGAACATCTACGTTCCAAGCCTGTCTCTCCATGACTAGCTAATGACCTCAGGCATATCAGTCCCTCTGTGGGACTCAGTTTCCTCAACTGAAAAACAAGAAAGATTTCTCTAATGTCTTATAGCTCAAAAGTTTTTTAATTACAATCTCGCCTGTCAGGTGAAAAATTGGGGTCTATAACAGAAAAATAGTTTTAAATCTTTCCATGTGTGGCAAGAATAGAATTATTTTTTAGGCTGTGAGATTTATTTTAATTCTTAGCTCTTTTTTTTTTTGCCAGCCGATTATTTCACCCAGCATTTGTGCCTGTGTTTCGATACGGAAACACTTTTTGTGGTTCGTGCTTGTGTAAAGTGAGTTAACCTAGCTTGTATTTCATTAATCAAAAAATAATTTCTAGGTAGAGATAACGTGCCTCTTAAAAAAGAAATGTACAATCTTCACCTAATAGAGCA
The DNA here is from genome assembly GCF_057802395.1 of Ceratotherium simum simum. NCBI lineage: Eukaryota > Metazoa > Chordata > Mammalia > Perissodactyla > Rhinocerotidae > Ceratotherium > Ceratotherium simum. The sequence continues at coordinate 40,533,022 of NC_141920.1, read as the reverse complement.
TTAGAACAAATCTCTTATATTTGAGATTTGGATTTTGCCATAGAAGCAAAACAGCTGTCTGAGGTCATGTGATTTATTCTTTTTAAAAAAGAGACAGTGACTTTAAGCAGTATCTGCTTATTAATAAATCTTCTTGTGTGAGCAAGAGGGAATTTTATGTAGGACAAATGGTAAGCTAGCATCACAACAGCAGTCAATAATTTATTCTTGAAATCGTCTCTAAATTCATTCTGTCTAGAATAACAATAGTTAACATTATCAAGCTTATTATATGCCAGGTACTGTTCTAACCAGATGCATTGTTAACTCATTTGATCTTCATAACTACCTTCCTGGGAGGATACTGTATAATCATCCCTCTTTTACAGAAAAGGAAACTGACGTCAAGTAACCTATCCAAGGCCACACAGCCAGGACGACCAGGTCCAGAGTCCATGCTCTTAATCTCTGCACTGGACTGCCTTGAGAAAGTTCATAAATAATTTTGCAGGTGAGTAGATTCTGATAACTGAATGTAGGTTTTCCTGGAACTATTCAAAGTATTTAACAAGGTTCTACAATGCCTAGCATTGTGCTGGGCTAATGTTTCCCAAAACAAGTTCAAGGTCTTGCAAGGTTCTCCTTGATAAAAGGGTTATTGGGTCATTTAGCCTGGAAGACACCATAAAATATAGTGTCCTCTGGGAGATTCACAACCACATGAGCATATTAAAGGTTCTGAGAAGTCTTACAGGAAAGATAGCCACTTAATTTTGTCTGACCCAGCTTTCCCAACCATATTTACCTCTGGAAACTCTTCCTCTCCCCCTGCTCCAACTGGTACCTTCTTTTGCAACACCTATTAACATTCTTTATGTTAAGAGCCGTTGCACCAGACATGTAAAGCATCTTACGAGCTTAGCTTTCCAAGCCTAAGAAATAATAAGTGTGATGCTTATTCTCTGCTAGGCATTGAACTAATGCTTCTAAGAATGGCTCATTCCACAGCAGTTGAGTAACTTACAAAAGCTCGTTAGTGGTGGAAAGGGGATTCAAGGGCAGGTCTGATTTCAGAACTCATGCTAATCACTCTACCAGGCCACCCTGGTATCTAAGTGACAGCTGGACATCTTGCCTGGACTTGAGACCTACCATTCCACAGTGTAACATCCAGTCAGCTCTGCTACAGGCTCTGCTTTGACCTCACATCATGGTTTAGTCTTATTCTCTAGGACAAAGCTCTTCCCTGTCTCCCAGTCCTAGCAATTGTATTCCCGCCTCCTGTTATCTGCGTCCAATTGTTTTGCTTGATACCTAGATTCCACTAGAACAAGAGTCTAGCCTTGAATCCCAATCAAGTGGCTGATCTTTGGAATTCTAAGCTGAATGTGCCCAATGCCAACTGCCTGTCTTTCCAGTCTCCTGCAGTTTGTCATGCTCACAGGATCCCCTCATTGTCTGTCTGGCAGTGACTCCATCTGGGCCTTCCCTGTGGCTGATGGAACCCTGGTTATAGCAGTGCCAATTCTCGAGCAGCTGAACAGGCAGAACTCATGGACAGAAAACAATGTATAAAGTGCTAAAGGAGATGGAACTGACAAAAGTTCAAGATGGCCTGGGACAAGAAAGCAGGATGAACTTGAGCTGGATTTAAAGGATGACTGAGCTTTGAGTGGAAGGGATCCAGAAGAGTTTGGAGGGCAGGCAGCTCCACAGGGACAGATTAAAGCACAGGGCTGACCATGTGTTGGAGATAGTGGATGGAATCACCTGCCTGGTTCCAATATGCTAGTTGGGGCGTACAATGGTTATGCTGGGGGGGACATGGAGGGAAAGAGTGGTAACTCACAAAAGGCTTTGATCTCCAAAAGGCGGCAGCATAATAAAATTGTTAATTGTACTAGCTTTGTCACATATGAGACTGAAGTCACATACTGGCTCTGCCATTTATGTAACCTTGGAGAAGTCACAACCTCCCTAAGCCTGTTTCTTCATCTGAAAAATGGGAACAATACTACCAGTATCTACCTCTTAGGGAGCTGGGAGGATGAAATGAGAATTGAGAATCCATATCAAAGGCTTAGCACACTGTCTTCCAAGAACGAAAATATACACTGAGCTTTAAAGGAGGGTTTCACCAACCCATGAAACCTTAGTACAGGTTAAATGAAGCTGCCTTTGTTGAGAAGTTCAGCTGGCTTCTCAAGAAATGATGCAGACAATCTGACCTAGAGTTTGTAAATAACCTATTTCATATCTATTCCTTCACTTGGTCTTCCACAGTGCTACCACTTGAAACCTGAGTATTTCCTGTTCTGGTGTGACTTGTACTCAGGATCTTGTCAGCTGGACAAATAACTGGCAACTTTCTGCAAGATTTGGGAAAACTTCCCAAATGCTGACTGCTTGATGACTATGAGAAAATGTCATCTTCCATGGAAAATGTAGAAGGTAGCCCATGTTGAATATGTAAAGGTCTGGAGCCCTTCTCTGTGGCCCAGGAACTTACAGCAATAATGCATTCTGGACCACTTTTAAGACTAGAGAACTCAAGGTAAATCCCCCTGTGTGTGCCTTCTCAAACCCTATCCTCAAATGAAATGCAAGTTAACTTTGAAAAAAAATAGAAGTTCCAAAATATCAACATGGAGTCTGAGAAATTGTAAAGACAGGAGGGCAATTCTGTACACTTCTGTCTTGGGACCCAGGTCCTAGGATCAGGCTGAAGGCTCCTGAGATCCTCCTGCCCAATGCTCACAGCTGTTTTCCCACCATAAGATGGTGGAGGGATGTCCCATGCTCCTCTCAGTGACAGGGGCTCCCTATGGCCATGATTCTCAACCAATGGGAAAAAGCCCCTCAGAAACTTGGAAGACAGGCCTGTGGCCCCCTTTAGACTCACTGAGTACCAAATCTGTAATGTTACAGATGAAAATCCTGAGATCAGAGACATGGAGTTTTCCCGAGTGTTAGGAACCAGCAGGGCCAGGACTGAACCCAGACCACCTGACTCCCAGTCCCTGCCCTTGCCTCCACTTCATTTCCTTTTGGCAAGGACTGGCAAGTCCTCCTTTGGAATTCTCCTCCCCCAGTCTCCCATTCCTAATCTAAGTATAGACTCCTAACATTTAGACCTGGAACTGCTCCTTATTATTCTTCCACAGGGCTGGCTCTGACAGAGCTAGCAATGGGCATCCTGGGCACATGCATAAGGTTCTTGTACAAAGAGTTCGGTGGCCGGACTCCACCCGCCACTTTGAAAGTGTAGGCAGTTGACCTTTGCCCCCTTTCAGCATAGCAAGACAGGATTAACTCTGGCTTTTAAAAAGCCCTTAACTATTTCCACAGCATTGTGCTCATCTGAGAGCCTGGGAACAAGCACCCAGTGTCAACAGTCCATCCTGATAACAAGCTGTCTGCAACTCAACAGCTAAGGCAGAAGGGAACTGACCAAGGAAACCATATGCAGCTGTTTAGCTCAGTGAATTCTCAAGGTCAGAGTCTTCTCAAATTCTCTGGTTTCATTTTGTACTAGCTCCAGTCAGGCTTCCAGAAAATGGATCCTACTATTCCTAGGAAATGAAATTTAAGGACTACTAAATGTACCTTGAGAGGTTAGTTCTATTTCAAGATACCACGGACTCAAACCTCAAGGAAGGGTATCTCAGGTCCAGTTTTCCCTGAGAAAAAATGTAATATGGTAGTTTATGTTGATTTTACATAATTTCAAATAAGCAGGCTATGTTCTAGACCTAAAGTAACAACTCAGCACACCCTGGGCACCAACTTTTCCCAAAGAGAGCATATTAGTTATCTATTGCTAGGTTAACAAATCACCCCAAACATGGTATCTTCAATGACAAACATTTATTATCTCACAGTTTCTGTGTGTCAGAAATTTGGCAGTGGCTTAGCTGGGTGGTTCTGGCTCAGGGTCTCTCATGAGGTTGCTGTCAAGGTGTCAGCTGGAACCACATTCATCTGAAAGCTAGACTGGGGTTGGAGGATCTGCTTCCAGGATGGCTCCCTCACACGGCTGCTAGCAGCTCCTCCCTCAGGATAGGGGAGCTAGCTTTCCCAGAGCAAGGGATCCCAGAAAGAGCAAGGAGGAAGCAATGCCTTTTATTACCTTCTCTCAGAAGTGACACACCGTCACTTCTATATTCTATTTGTTGGAAGGAAATCACTAAATTCAGCCCAAACTCAAAAGGGGGGGAATGAAGCTCCACCTATTAGAAAGAAGTACATCAAAGAATTTGTGGATAGATTTTAAAACCACCACAGATATGAAAGCATTATTTCCTTATTTGTTAACAACAACTTACCAGTGCTCACTGTACCTTTATTTTCAAATTAATTTTTTTCAATCAGCAAGATAAATATCTATCAAGTACCTAGGTAGAGAATTAAAGTAGCCCAATTTCTAGAAGGGTAGGTCCAACTATGATAAGCCTCCTGAAGATAAACTTCACATTATTAATGACAACAAAAATAACGAAACACCCCTCCAACCTCCTGCCAAAAAAAAAGCTCAAAACGTTTCTTCTTAGGCAAGAGAGGCTGAAACAATAACTTATGAAGGAATAAACTAATAATTACTCCACCAAGCACCCTTCTTTTTCCCAAATATCTATTAATATTCATTCTTTCCCACACAGAAGCCAATCTATGGTAAATACTTTTATTCCATCCTTACTTAAGGGATATATACTGAGTATAAAAACTGTATGTCTTCAATACAGGCCATACTGTAATTGTTTCCACCTAGTGGATAAAAATGGTACTAAAAGGGTTTGAAAAACAAAACTTGCTTCATAGATACTTCATGAGTTACATATTCTCTAAGTGTAACTTTGCACAATCATATCACATACTTGATGTCTATGGGTAGCTTCCATCTCAACAAATCCTGCAGAAATTCTTTCCATAAAGCAAATAATCTTTGTTGTATAAATATAAATTTTCTTATATACTGCTACCTCTGGAATTCTCCAGGCCAACAACCTAGAATACTGCTAAGAAACAGAAAATAATCCAAAAAGTCTTCCAGCAGCCAAGAGATGTCCCAGCGTCTACACACTGAAGCTCTGTTAGACTGACAAGGAAGAGCAGAGAAGAACTGGAAGCCTGGCACATGGACCTCAATGAGGATTTGTTAAGGGAACCAGTAAAGCCCACGCATTTCACTCCAAAGGAGAGTCCTTCTCCCAGAACTTCATTCCTCTTTCCTACCTTATACACTAGTCCTGGAAAGCTTCCAATCTGAATTCTAATCTTACAGCAGATCACAAGGGGCAAGAAGAACTGACTCAAGGAAGTTCATTTTTGTCAAGCCGTTGAGACTGACAACTGACAGCAAATAAGAAAGTGTTGGAAAACAGATATAAAACAAACCACATCACTCTTGGGGCCAGTCAGTGTAGGAACAACCAGTGTAGTACCACTTGAGTTTATGACAATAACTGTGGGGTTATAAAGAAATGGTTATGTTCCATACACTATTTAAGAATGTAACATATTTTAAGAATATTTTTGATAAGAAATTTTTTAAAGTTTTGTTGCTTAAAAGAATGAGATCTTAATCATTTGGAAAACATGGTTATTCAGAAAAATGAATTTCCTGAGGGTTCCAAACAATTAAAGCTTGATAGATATTTTAAGCAGATATTAACTAAAAAAATAATTTTATTATTGTCACTCACATTAAAATAAATAATTTTACTAGTGTCATCAGTTAAACAATAAGTGACCTCAATTAGTTGTGTTAATTTTTCTAGCCTTATTTTTTTAAACCAATGGAGCTTATTTTTGAGATAGCCCAGGGTAGATTCCTCCCCAGCCCCACCAAATCATCCATATATTCACTGTTGGCATGAAATAAACAAAAGTAATATCCTTGGTAAGAAACTTCCAAATTTACGGAAAGATAAAAAATGAAAAGTACAAGTCTCCCTCCTAGTTTCTGCCCACCTCCTGCACCCGAGAGACATTCAAACACCATGACAGATGCAGATACGCCCAGTCCCTTTCCTGAGCAATAACCACTTAACAATTTTGTACACATTCTTCAAAAACAAATATTAATGCACATAAACACGTGTACTTTAAGAAATATAAACATCAAGGAATTTATCCGTTCCTCAGTCACCAGTTTGTACTTTAACACATACATTTTTTTGGTGTCGTTCTCTTCTCCCTTCAAATTCTGAAAATTAAGTTAAAAAAAACTTCCCCAAATTCTATTTCCTAAGTATTCTTTTCCTTTGTGTTAAAAACAAAGACAAAACAAAACAAAAAGCCACCAAGAGTATCCCAATTTCTAATACTGATGAATTTCCTAACCGAAGAGAGCGAGAGTAGTAATTTCTTTTTCTCCTATAAAACTTTGTTTTTTCACTGTAAGTCTTTCAAAGGGTATGTTTTTTACATAATTTAATTCAATTCAAAATGTAATTGAATATCTACTATGTGCAAAGTACGATGCTATGTACAGGGTAGACACAGCCCCTACCCAGGAAGAGCTTGGTGCTCGTAGGGTAGAGGGAGGGAAGGTAGGCGGGAGAGAGAGAAGCAAATATGATAATAACTTACTTAAGGCTGAAGAGGAGGCTGGGGCCCTTCCAGGTTAAATGAAAAGGGCAGCAAATAGCCAGCCACTGACTGGTGAAACAGACCTGGCACTCACTCTTGTGTGCTTCCCGGCTTCCTCCCTGCTTCCTCATCACCACCTTCTTCCCACCTGCTCTAAGCTGTCTGACCTTAACTGCTTCCAAATAACTTTGATCACTACTAGATGATAATGGGACAGTGGACTTGGATTAGAATAACAGTGCCAAAGGCCTGAAATGACAAAGAAAAGCCAAACAAACAGCACTTTTCATCATTGTGAGATTACCTTTACACATGATTTTGCCTCTGTAATTCTTTAAAACGTTTTCTTCCTAAGGCAGGGTGTGGGTGTAAAACCATGGGAGTCCCACTCAGACCATGGAGGTAAAAAAGAAATAGGATTAGGGGCCGGCCCGGTGGCATAGTGGTTAAGTTTGCATGCTCCACTCTGGCAGCCCGGGGTTCGCAGGTTCGGATCCCAGGTGCGGACCAACACACCGCTCATCAAGCCAAGCTGTGGTGGTGTCCCCAATACAAAATAGAGGAAAGTGGGCACAGATGTTAGCTCAGGGCCAATCTTCCTCCAGCAAAAAGAAGATTGGCAACAAATGTTAGCTCATGGCTAATCTCCCTCACCAAAAAAAAAAAGAAATAAGATTAGAATTCAGATGCTTTAAAAAAAAAAAAAGGTGAGGAAAGATTCAATAAAGAGGCACTCTTCTAAAGTACAAAACTACATAATAGCTCTGGGGAGGTACATCATCCTCTGTCTCTTCATGACAAAGACGACAGTGTGACAAATAATTTTGGCTTAAGTATCTTAAAGTAATCATTATAACAAGTCTATGTTTTTATTCTAAATGAGCCAGAACGCTAGAGAATCTACCAATTTGTCCTCATCTCCATGGCTATGGTCCTGTCACAGAAATACCAAAGATTAGAAGGAGAAAAAGGTACAAAATGTTAGCATGAGTAATATTTTTCCATCCACTCAAGCATTTATATATGTGAACATATTCGTGGATTTTTCAGAGAAATATCTTCTTGCTTTTGGGCTGAATCTGCAAATAAGGCACTCAAATCACTAGATAACAGTATCCATATGAAAATAGAAACCAAACCACATGACACTGAAATGGTTACTAAATATAGATGTAGTACTAGGTTATTCTAATTATTAGAAACGTCTGCTGGTAAATAGCTTATATAAGCTTCTTGCTTCAAAATATAATAATTTTAGATGTGAGAGTCACCCATCTCTGATGAAAATTCTGGACTACATTAACACTGAATAAAATATTTATTGTGATTTTTTCTCCTGTGACATAAGATTGCTTATTTTTCCTAGCTCTCCAAATGACACAGTTGCCGAACCTCTTTCAGCTGGTCTTGCCTAAAAATGATAAAGATTAAAGATATTAGAAATAAGTACATATACAGCTCTAATTAAACCCCTTAATGCTGTCATATTAACAAAAAATCCCCCACCCTGAGTAAATAAACAATAAAAAGTAAATGGAAACATGAGAGAAAACTGACTTAATAATGTTACCTGTGAATCATGGTATTTCCAGCCTATCATGTAATAGATCTGGTATGTGGCAGGTACTGAACCATCCTCATTTTTGTACATTTCTATAAAGACAAATAATAGTTAAAGTCTGAAAAAATGCAAGTAGGAAAAAAAATCTGCTCAATAAAAGTCATCTCCTTCAAAGAGAATTGGGTATTAGGATACTTGTAGGATCCTGAGAATGCCTCACATGACAAATCCTCAACACTTAGAAGATGACAGTCAGGAAATAGTAAGAGCTGTTTGGGAAAAGGATATGGAGCTACAGGATCTGTGTTTTGAAAGGAAAGACAAGAAATATGATGGTGCCTTAATAGAAAAGTAAAAAGCTCTAGCAGTTTGAAGGGATAAACATGACGGGGCACAAGGTCCTGAGTGACGCTGGGGTGGAGAGAATGGGCAGCTCCCTTACCTCTGTACACCGCTGCGGCCGCCAGCATCGTGTCTCGGTGCAGCAGGGCTTTCCTATTCCAAGCACAGTTACTCTCCCCCATACCTAAAAATACACTACAGGCAGTTTCAGATAATTCAGCAAATACCCTGAGCAGCTCAATAGCACAGATTTAACTCATCTCATCCAACAGTATACCCGTCTTCATGCTCTAATAGTCATGTAAAATAACCTAAATAATCTCATTTTGCTCTCAGATTGTAGCTAGGCTTCTTAGTGATTCTAAGGCAAAACTACTTGAAGCTTCTGGATATTAAGGCAAGTGAAGAAGTCAAATTTCAGGAGGCAAGCCCCATGAGTACACTTTACTTGCCAACAATGGTCTAAATTAGGAAGTCAATTGAGCAAAAGCAAGGCAACTCACTCTCCAGGGGAGTCATCGGGAGATGGCAAGTTACTTGCCAAGGATGCCACATTTCATGCCTTTTTTAGCTGCTCTTTGAAGGAAGACAGGACGCTGCTACAATGTCTCACTCCTTCTAAGCCATAAATGTAAGCATGATTGTGAAACTTGAAACAGGGCTTTGAGACTCATTAGATAGTACCAAAACTACGATGAGTGTCAGATTTTACAATATTTTACTTATCCCAGATTAGGAAAGAATTATGTGCATTCTTTTCAGGGGCACTTTTCTTCTTTTTTTTTTTTTTTGTGAGGAAGATCAGCCCTGAGCTAACATCCATGCCAATCCTTCTCTTTTTCCTGAGGAAGACCGGCTGTGAGCTAACATCTATTGCCAGTCCTCTTCCTCTTTTCTTTCCTTTTTCTCCCCAAAGCCCCAAAGTAGATAGTTGTATGTCATAGCTGCACATCCTTCTAGTTGCTGTATGTGGGACGCCGCCTCAGCATGGCCGGACAAGCGGTGCGTCGGTGCGCGCCTGCGATCTGAACCCTGGCCGCCAGTAGTGGAGCGCGCACACTTAACTGCTAAGCCACGGGGCCGGCCCCACAGGGGCACTTTTCTTAATGTTTGAAAATTTATTTTTAGATTTCTTTCCTTCAAGCTGATAGCTAAAAGCTAGGTTAACTTTATTCTATTGTTCATTAAAAATTAATGTTGTATATTTGATTTTTCTTTATGCATATATTTAAAATTACTTTGAAAGGCCACACTTTAAGCTAGTCTGCAAAATTAAAAGAATTTCTAAAGTAAAATCTTTTATATTTATTCTCTATATACTATATGATCAAAAATCGGTTTCTTAGTTTTGTTTTTCTACTTTCACAAAATAAACAAATAAACTTCCCAATATCAGTTTTCTTCAGTAGTTTAAAAATAATAATCTCCCAAGTTTTTAATGGCCTTATTAGAAACAATCAACAAATTAGCTGCAATAAGTAAACCTTGTGTTTTTTTCTTTTTGGTGAGGAAGATTAGCCCTGAGCTAATATCCGTTGCCAATCCCCCTCTTTTTGCTGAGGAAGATTGGCCCTGGGCTAACATCCGTGCCCATCTTTCTCTGCCACATATGTAGGACGCCTGCCACAGCACGGCTTGATGAGTGGTGTATAGGTCCACGCCTGGGATCGGAACCTGAGAACCCCAGGCCACCGAAGCAGAGCATGCGAACTTAACCACTATGCCACCAGGCCAGCCCTAAGTAAACCTTTTTCTTCTCTCCAATCCCAAAAGGTTCCTACTATTCCCTAAAATAATGCATCTCTGATACTAAAAGTAATGTCTTGCATCCTGTGAGTATAACAGCCCCAATTCAAGAAGAACAACAGACATACAAACTAGTAGATTCATCATCATGAAGAAAAAGGAGGATCTCATTCTTGCTGTCATGAGCAGCTAGACGATCTTAGACTAATCACTCTAGGTCTGCAAGGTGGCCAGGCTAGATGATCTCTAAAGGCTTCTAATGCTAACATTTTAGACCCATTACGTAATCTAATTTAAAAACATTCTCCTACATAGTATCAACTATATGAAGAGACCAGAGGTAAACTGGGACTCATATTAGAAGAGTTTATTGCTGATGATGGCTGTGGTGTTTTCATTTCCGCTTAACTTCTCTTGCTGCGACTTACACATTTAGATAGAGGCAACACCAGTGGAAAACAGGTTTAATTTTTTAAATGTAAATACTTAATGCACTAGAAATTTTAAAATGCCTTCTAAATAACTAGTATTAGGATACACCAATTAAGATTATTAGGCATAATGCTCTTACTGAAGGTCTGACCGAGGCATAATGCTCTTTCTGATACAGAAATTCAATAGTACCACTGTATAGCACAGTTAGTAACTCTGCTGCTAGGGAGAGCAAGAGAAGCACACAGCATACGAACTTCCCTTCTCCTTGCAGAAGGAAGCAGTGTAATGTGGTGCAAAGAGTCTAGACTTTGGGATCATAATCCCAGTTCTGATCCTTACGTAACCTGGGGCAAAGTCGTTCAACCTCTGTTAAACTCAGTTTTATCATCTTCAAAACAGAACGATAACACTTCGTAATGTAACATGGTAGCGCTTTCCTGAAGACCACGCGGGAAACACATTCAGGGACTTCTGACCAGCTCTGGGCTTTGGGATAACACAAAAATCTGGGAAGCAGCTAATTATTTAAGACTCTCACAGTGTTTTTAAGGTTAAGTTCAACTGCTTATAAAAAAGTCTAATTTATTATGGTTTACTAGGAACAATACTGAGTATTGTCTAAAAAAAATAACTGAACTTACCTTAAAACTACTGTGAAAGCCTTGAAAACTTTTCATGCATTCGTCGGCTGATATGCAACTTGTTTTGTAAAATTAGGTCAACATTCTGGACTTTTTTCTGTGAATTAATAATAATGGCAGCTTAAATGAGAAACACCAGAACCATCATGAAAAAAATGTAACACAATGTGAAATACCAAAACCAAGTTGAAGGTAACATCATCTTCTATCTGCAAAGCACCACACCTGGAAGTCTCCCAAGCTCCTCCCCTCCTCCATTCATCCCCGACCACTCTTCTTCCCATCTCAGCTGCCTCAGACCTTTTCACAGGAGAATGGCTGAGATTTCAGGACCTGAGTCAGGCTGCTACAGTAGGCTTAAATCTTGGCTCTACCACTTTCTAAATACATCACCTTGAGCAAGTTACCTCTCTCTGTGCCTCAATTTCCTCATGCATAACAAGAGAGGTTAACCACGCTGGCTCTAGTCTTCCCTTCCTCATAAAATATGCCTCATAAACAATCCTGGAGGATGAACTCTCTAATACAGTAATCTGATAGTCTCTTCTCGGTGCAAAATTCTTCCAACACCCTGCAAGGCTCACCTGATAAAATCTAGAAGCCACTGATGGACTATCCTGCATCATCTTCCATCAGCTCCCCAATCTACATGTTCAAGCAACACTGAATTACTGTACAGTCCTTAATTAGGAAAGCGAAGGAAGTGTGTATCCTCTTACATCTCTATCATTTTACACAGGCCGTTTCCTCGGCCTGGAATGCAACATCCCACCCCCCCAAACTCGCACCCACCCCTTCACTCTCCTGGCAAACTCATTTTAGCTTAGGTGCTGCCTCTTCTGCAAAAGCATCCCTGACCCTCTAAGCAGATTTAGGGGCTTTTTCTCTTGTGTTTCTCCCTGTGCTTATAAAACAATGATCTCATTTTACAGTTAAATGTGTATGCCTGTCTATCTCTGTGTGTGTCTTTTTCTCTACTATAGCATAAGCTCCCTGAGATCAGGAACTATGTATTTCCATCACTGGCTCAGTGGTTGGCACATGGTAGATGCTCAATAAATGGTAAGTGAATGAATATAAAATCAACCAGTTAAGGTTTATGTTTACTTAGTTAAATATTACTTTTACAAATTAACTTTAGATAATTCCTCTTAATCCTCCTAAGGATAAGAAACATCAAAGACTAAAATGCATGGTTTGAGTAAAAGGTTTTACAGTAAAAATTTAAGAGAAGCACTGGCAAAGCATCTTAAAGGTAAATATTAGGCAACTGTTCCTCAAAATAATGACCTATTTAAAACCTTTAGGGGAAGAGGAGGTTATCAACTGGGAAGGGGCATGAGGCACCCTTCTGGGGGCTGGAACTGTTCTATACCTCAGTTTGGATAGTGGTTAAAAATGCAAGCAGCTGTACACTTAAGATTAGTGCATTCTCCTGCACAGCTATGCCAATTTCACTGTAAAAAACACACACAGATCAAGTATGCAGTATAAGACTCTGGATTCAAATCGTAACTCCAGATCTAGTGTGACCATGGACTAGATACTTAACATCTCGATGTTACAATTTGCTAATCTATAAAATTAGGATATTAGAAAACCTCACAGAATCGCACCTAGCACAGAGTAAGTACTATACTTTTAAATTAGTGGGCAGTAATCTTTTCCAAATATAGGTCTAATTTCTAGTCTCTTTCTCTCTTCTTTCTTGAAATGAATCACGAGCACAGCATTTATTTTACAGCAGAACAAATAAATGCTGTATTTGAAAAACATTTTTATCACTAGAGTCTGACAAATCACCAGCCCACGACCATGTCTCAAGCCTTCGGGTGAAGGGGCTCCATGATTCTATCAGGGGGAGCCAAGAGCTCGGGGCAGTGCTGGGGAGGGAGAATGTGGTTTATTATTGGTCCCCTGTCATCTTGGGCATGCAGGCTAAGGCTCCCAATCCCTGTATTAAATTACAATGAATGAAGAGTAACTACAATAGTAAGTTTTCAGCTACACATCTCTCCCCTTGCAAAGGTGACAGAAGCACTGTACTCAGAGGAGGCTGGATGACGGGTAAAATGGACCTGTTACAAATGAGTAGCTACAAGAAACAGCAGAGTCAGTTAAGAAAGTGCCAGAGGAGGAGTCAAGAAGGCAAGAGTTTAGCATCTAATTCTTCCACTAACAGACAAGTGTTCTCTTTGGGCCTAATTTTTCTCACTTGTAATACAGAGATAAAGTAGTTACTAGAGGGCTATTGAGAGAAGCAAGTGCAACAATGCTCAGGAAAAACTATAAATCCGTAAATAAATAGAAAGTATTTACTTTTATAATCCTCTTGCTTTAAACCATCTTATAATTTTTCAGGATCCAGATTAAGGCTCCCCTAGGTAAGTGCAGTTCTGGCTTCATAGAACATACCTTTTATCTGTTCGGCTTCCCCCATTCATCAAAATTGTCTACACCATTTGTGTAATAAAAAAATACACCTCACAAATTCTCATGAGGCAAGTTGTGGCTCTCCTTTGAGAAAAATCACTTCTCCAGTAGCCCTCTCAGTGGTAGATGCTTATTTTTGCATATGTCACCTCTTTTGGGGATGGGAGGTAGGGTTTGTGTCCTTGTTGCTCCTCAAAGCCTTTTCCAGGCCATTACTTCTCACTCTACTAAAAACCCTTGCCCTGCTGGGACCCATACCATTTGGCCAGAACCCCCTCTCTTTCCTGCTTGCTACAGACATCAGGCTCCCAGTCCCTCCTCTCATTCATGAAAGGTTTTGGCACCTGGCTCAGTTTCCCCGTGTACCCCAAGTCCTGCCACCACCCTGGATAACTTCAATGTTAATAACCATCAAGTACCACAGCCTCTAATATTTTTTAGTCTTCTCACCACTAACGGACTTCTCCATCACTCCACCTCTGCTATCACACCGGTAACATGTCCTGGACCAAGTTATCACTTGTTAACTGCTTTACTTCCAAAATCATCAATTCAAACGTCCCACTTTCTGACCATATCCTCCTGTCCTTCGAGCATGTTCAGGCATTTTAACCATGATCATTCTCTGACCACCTTGGGATCGCTTGTGCACATCGCCTCTACTTTCTCCCAAGCCATTAGCTCATTCTTTTTTTTTTTTCTATTTCCCTTTTCTTCCAGCTTAGATTCTTTGGGCTATTATTTCAATTACACTCTTGGAATTATCTTTTGCCTTTGTCTTTTTGTCCCTGTCAACTAGCAAAGCCCCAACCCAAACTAACCCAACTATCTGTTCTGTGCCTGGTCCTGAGCTGCCAACTATTGTTGGAGAAAGTCACAGATGTGTCTGACCAACTTCAAAGGCACCCTTCAAATTTTATAACTTTCCCTGATTAATTCACCTTTCTATTCTCTACAATGACTATTTCAAATCATCTCCACTCCATTCGTTAACCTCTGACCTTCTCATTCTCAGTATATGATACTACTTTCTGTTTGACAAAGAAAATAGATCCATTAGATGGGAACTTCCTGCTATCAAATATAAACACCTATGTCCACTGGCACTATTCCTCCTTCCTTCCTTCTATAAGTCTGCCCTCCCTTTATCTAAGGTCAATCCCTCCCCCAGGTCTTTCTGTCTCATCTCCTTCCACCTTCTCAGGTAATTGACACCATCAAGTATCTCTTCTCTCCTTTCTAGAGTCAATTCTATGGAAGCACTTAGATTCTTCCAATCAGCAGGTAAATAAGTCTTAAGACAAAACAAAATAAAAACTTCACTCCATCTCCTATTCCTCTCCTCCCCTCTGACACCTGCACCCTTTCTGTCTCTCACCTCTTCACAAGTCAAACTTCTTGAGAGAATAATACATATTTGCTGTCTCCAGCCCCTCACCTTCTACTTAATCTTCATCCTACTCCCATTACTTCTACTCCCATAACTCCAACAAAAGAGCTCTCACCACAGTCACCAACAATCTTCTTGTTCCTCAATCTAATGGACTTTCTTCTCAGTACGTATCTCGCTTCTCAGCAGCATTTGATGCTTGTTTTGAACTTTTTAGGTTCCCTTTATTTTGAACTCTATCTCTTAGTTTAGGCAATTCTATATTTTTTGTTTGTTTCTGCCTAATACCTTGCTGTCTATTCTTTCTCATACTCTTTGCAGGCTCATCCTTCTTTTATGCAGTCACTATATGTTAGGTTCCTAAAGGCTCAATACCAGGCCGCTTTCTCTTCTCACTCTATGCTCTCTCTCTAGGCAATTGCTTCAAATACCACCTATTCACAAGTGAATCACAATTTTTTAACCAGGCCAGTCGCCTCCTCTAAGCTACATATCCACACGCCCAACCATCTACTTGACATCTTCCTCTTAGATATTACAAAAGCACTTCAAACCCAACATACCCAAATATGAACTCAAGAGCTATTCCTGGTCGTCTTCTACTGTTTCCTCGTCAATGAAGGGCACCATCTATCTGGTTATGTGACCTAGCAACTCAGCAGTTATGTTTGAAATGTCTCTCTCTTACATCAGCCCACATGTAATCTATCAGCAAGAACTATCAAATTTACCTTCTAAATATCCCTAGAATGCATTCACTTCTCTCCATCTCCTCTGCCACCACCTTAGTCCAAACCACCATCATTTCTCACAGAGCTTTACTGCAATAAGTCTTCCTACTAGTTTATCTGCCAATCCATTCTTTTCAAAATACAAATCTGATATCTGAACCCCCTTCTGTCTCCCCACTAAAATATCTCAAAGGGCATTTTAAGATAAAGACAAACAGTCTTAACAAGGTCTATACAACTCTACTGCATGATCTCTGGTCCCCATTTACCTAACAATTTAATCACTTAACTCTTCTTTTTACTCCTTTGTAGTCTAGCCAAAATGCCCTTCTTTCAGTTTCTGCCATGCTCTTTCTTGCAACAGCGCCTTTGCACATGCTCCTCTCCTTGCCTGGGACTCACTTCCCTCCCCTCTTCTCCTAGTTACCTCATCTTCATTTTCTTAGAGCACAATCATCACTTCCTCGGACAAGACATCGTTGACTCTCTCAGACCAGGACCTATCCCCTTGACAAACCTCAATCCTAAACTAACCCAACTACCTGCTTTCTTGTGCCTGGACCTGAGCTGCCAACTGTTCCTGGAGGAAGTCACTGATGAGTTCGACCATCTTCAAATGCACCCTTCAAGAGAGTCCTGCCATCCTTTTATAGGCAGTCATAGCACCAGGTACCTCTACTTTATAGCACTTATCACAATTCTAATTTAACATTTATCTTTGTGGCAGCTGCCTGATGTCTGCCTCACCCATTTTATATTAGAAGCTCTATGAAGACAGTCTGCTTTCTCCTTACCCAGTGTATCCCTAGTCCTTAGCCCCAGTGCCTGCGAGTCAGCTCTCAAATTTATGACTCTCAAATGGAGTCTAAAAGTCCTTTAAAGTGCCTTACCTTGTAAATCTTCCATCAATTCAAACATTCCAGGATAGTTAACTTGAATTTCATCAGTGTCCTATTTACAAAGAAAAAGGAATATTCATTTGATAATCATCACAAAAGGGGGCGGAGTCAAGATGGCGGCGTAGGCAGACTCTGAACTCACCTCCTCCCGTGGACACAGCCAATTTACAACTACTTGTGGAAAAATTACCCCTGAGACAGAACTGAAAACTGGATGAGAGGAACTCCTGCAACAACGGACAATCCTAACTGGGGTGGAAGAGGCAGAGACTCCCTTCCGGAGAGGAAAACGCCGCCTTCACAAGCCGCCAGCGTCACGGCCGCCGGGAGCAGCTCACAGGTACGCAGCCTCCCTGGAGGCGCGGGGCCCTGAGCCGGGAGCGCCCCCGCTGTGGGCATTTTGTGGACCCAGCACAATCGACACCAGTGGCATAATATCTGACCTTGCCTGCTACTAAAGCATTGGGGAGCACCCCCAGAAAACCCGGTTCACAAAGAAACTAAAACTGGCTCTTAAAGGGCCCGCGCACAAACTCACCCATTCCAGAAAGCATCCTAAAATCACCAGAAAGAAAGGTGCACACTGCTTTGGTGACAAGAGACTCACCTAATAGGCCCTGAGTGCATCTCGGTGAGGGGTGAGACCTCTCCAGGGACTGGGACATTGGCGGCGGCCATTGTTGTGGCCTGGTGTGAGCGTGCTGACACAGACGCCATTGGAGTTTTCCCTGAGACCTGCTAGCCCAGGGTCTGCTCCACCCGCTAGAGCACCGATTTAATCCAGCTCAGCCATGGCAGGCAGCCCACCCTAGAGACTGGCCCCACCTAACAACAAGCCCTCAGGCAACGTGTGGGCCTGCATAGATTGGTGACTGGATTTTCTGCAGCCTGGCAACTGAGCTGACTTGAGCGGGGCAGGGTGTGCACAAGGAGCGGGTGGAGAGTGTGGGGTGGTGGCGGAGTGTGTGGGGCTCCCACCGTGGAGAGACTGGGTCCGCTTGGGAGGTCGGGCGCTCACACGGGCAGGACTGTGTTGACTGTGTGTGTGGACCTCTGGGCGGCAGGGCTTGTCAGCTGCAGAAGACTTGTGCTTCTCAAAGACCCACATAGGAGGTTTGCCCCACCTTCCAAAGCCTGAAACAATTGGGTGCTCCTGTGCCTGAGGCCAGCCCCACCCAGCTGCAATCCTCAGAGAGCTGACAAGAGACCTAATAGGCTAGAGGTTTACAGCAATTCTAAGGCCCTGAGCCTAACAACCTGCCACACTGGGGGCCTACTCACTTAAAAGAAATACTGCAACACAAATGTGGTATTAGAACTTACAGCCAACTGTGCTGGGGCTCCCCACACCTGATAAAGAGACTGAAGGGCCCACAACAACTACAAGCAGCTGAGCATTACAACAGCTGGCCAGGAGCATAACTCGGCCTCCCTGGGCCTATAGGGAGAGCTAACAGGCCACAATAGAAGGACACATGTAGCCCAGATAGGGGTCACCCCTGGAACATTGAGAACTGAGGGAAGCACACTGGAAGCCTCCTAAGCCATCACTTACATAAGGTCACCTATCCAAGAGCAGGAGACGGAGCTGACCTACCTAATACGTAGACACAAGCACAGGGAAAGAGGCAAAATGAGGAGGCAAAAGAATACATTCCAAGTAAGGGAACAGGACAAAACCCCAGAAAAGGAACTAAGTGAAACAGAAATGAGCAACCTACCTGACAGAGAGTTCAAACTAAGAGTGTTAAGGATGCTCACTGATCTGGGGAGAAGAATAGATGAACTCAGTGAGAATGTCAACAAAGAAATGGAAGATATAAAAAGAACCAATCAGAAATGAAGAATACAATACTGGAAATGAAAAACTCATTAGAGGGACTCAAAAGCAGAGTAGAGGATACAGAAGAACGGATCTGTGAGCTGGAAGAAAGACTAGAAGAAATTACCCAAGGTGAACAGGTAAAAGAGAAAAGAATTAAAAAGAGTGAGGACAGTCTAAGGGACCTCTGGGACAACATCAAGCGCACTAACATCCGTGTTATAGGTGTCCCGGAAGGAGAAGAGCGAGACAAGGGGGCAGAGAATCTATTTCAAGAAATAATAGATGAAAACTTCCCTAACCTAAGGAAGGAAACAGACATCCAGGTACAGGAGGCACAGAGAGCCCCAAACAAGATAAACCCAAAGAGGCCCACACCAAGACACATCATAATCAAAATGTCCAGAATTAAAGATAAAGAGAGAATCCTAAAAGCCGCAAGAGAATGTCAAGTTACATACAAAGGAAACCCCATAAGGCTATCACCTGACTTCTCAGCAGAAACCTTACAGGCTAGAAGAGAATGGCACGATATATTTAAAGTGCTAAAAGGAAAAAACTTACAGCCAAGAATACTCTACCCAGCAAGGTTATCGTTCAAAATGGAAGGAGAGATCAAAATTTTCCCAGATAAGCAAAAATTAAAGGAGTTTGTCACCAAGAAACCAGTGTTACAAGAAATGTTAAAGGGACTGATTTAAGGGGAAAAGAGAAGACCACAAATAGGAAAAATTATCTATTTCCACGATTAGAACGTAATGGATACAAATGCACAAAAAGAGGTTAGATATGATATCAAAAACATAAAAGGAGGGAGGAGGGTAGTTAAAGAGTACAACTTTCAGACAGAGGTCAAACTAAAGTGACCATCAATTCTGTATAGAAGAAGTAAGGAACAGAGAAGGACTACTTAAACACTGAGGAAAAAAATAAAAAGTTAAAAAATGGCAGTAAGTACATACTTATCAATAGCTACTTTAAACGTCAATGGACTAAATGCCCCAATTAAAAGGCATAGGGTGGCTGACTGGATAAAAAACCAAGACCCATATATATGCTGCATACAAGAGACACACTTCAGACCTAAAGACACTCACAAACTGAAAGTGAAGGGATGGAAAAAGATACTCCACGCAAATGGCAATGAAAAGAAAGCTGGGGTAGCAGTACTCATATCAGACAAAATAGACTTTAAAACAAAAACTGTAAAAAGAGACAAAGAAGGGCATTACATAATGATCAAGGGAACAATCCAACAAGAGGATATAACACTTGTAAATATCTACGCACCCAATGTAGGTGCACCTAAATATATAAAGCAATTATTAACAGACATAAAAACAGAAATAGACAGTAACACAATAATAGTAGGGGACTTTAACACTCCACTTACACCAACAGATAGATCATCCAAACAGAAGATCAATAAGGAAACATTGGCCTTAAACGACACACTAGCACAGATGGACCTAGTAGATATATACAGAGCATTCCATCCAAAAACCGAAGAATACACGTTCTTTTCAAATGCACATGGAACATTCTCCAAGATTGATCACATATTAGGCCACAAAACAAGTCTCCATAAATTTAAGAAGATTGAAATAATACCAAGCATCTTTTCTGACCACAACGGTATGAAACTAGAAATCAACTATAGGAAGAAAATCAGAAAAGCCACAAATACATGGAGACTAAACAAAATGCTACTGAACAACGACTGGGTTAACGAAGAAATCAAAGAAGAAATCAAAAAATACCTGGAGACAAATGAAAATGAAAATACGACATGCCAGAATTTATGGGATACAGCAAAAGCGGTTCTAAGAGGGAAGTTTATAGCGATACAGGCCTATCTCAACAAACAAGAAAAATCTCAAATAAACAATCTAAAAATGCACCTAAAGGAACTGGAAAAAGAAGAACAAACAAAGCCCAAAATCAGTAGAAGAAGGGAAATAATAAAAATCAGAGCAGAAATAAATGAAATAGAGACCAAAAAACAATAGAAAAAATTAATAAAACCAAGAGCTGGTTCTTTGAAAAGATCAACAAAATAGACAAACCTTTAGCTAGACTCACCAAGAAAAAAGAGAGAAGGCACAAATAAGTAAAATCAGAAATGAAAGAGGAGAGGTTACAACAGACACCTCAGAAATACAAAAGATTATAAGAGAATACTATGAAAAACTATATGCCAACCAATTCGACAATCTGGAAGAAATGGATAAATTCTTAGAATCATACAACCTTCCAAAACTGGATCAAGAAGAAGTGGAGAATTTGAATAGACCAATCACCAGTAAGGAGATCGAAACAGTAATCAAAAACCTCCCCAAAAATAAAAGTCCAGGACCAGACGGCTTCCCTGGTGAATTCTACCAAACAGTCAAAGAAGACTTAATACCTATCCTTCTCAAACTCTTCCAAAAATTGAGGAGGGGGAAGCTCCCTAACTCATTCTACGAAGCTGTCATTACCCTGATACCAAAACCAGACAAGGACAACACAAAAAGAAAATTACAGGCCAATATCACTGATGAACATCGATGAAAATCCTCAACAAAATACTAGCAAATCGCATACAACAATACGTTAAAAGATTATACACCATGATCAAGTGGGATTTATTCCAGGGATGCAGGGATGGTTTAACATTCGCAAATCAATCAACGTAATACACCACATTAATAAAATGAAGAACAAAAATCACATGATCATCTCAATAGATGCAGAGAAAGCATTTGACAAGATCCAGCATCCATTTATGATAAAAACTCTGAATAAAATGGGTATAGAAGGAAAGTACCTCAACATAATAAAGACCATATATGAGAAACCCACAGCTAATATCATCCTCAATGGTGAAAAACTGAAAGCTATCCCTCTAAGAACAGGAACCAGACAAGGATGCCCACTGTCACCACTCCTATTTAACATAGTATTGGAAGTCCTAGCCAGAGCAATCAGGCAAGAGAAAGAAATAAAAGGGATCCAAATTGGAAAGGAAGAAGTGAAACTGTCACTATTTGCAGATGACATGATTTTATATATAGAAAACCCTAAAGAATCCACCAGAAAACTTTTAGAAGTAATAAACGAATATGGTAAAGTTGCAGGATACAAAATCAACATACAAAAATCAGTTGCATTTCTGTACACTAACAACGAAGTAGCAGAAAGAGAAATTAAGAATACCATCCCATTTACAATTGCAACAAAAAGAATAAAATACCTAGGAATAAATTTAACCAAAGAGGTGAAAGATCTGTACACCGAAAACTATAAAACATTTCTGAAAGAAATTGAAGAAGACACAAAGAAATGGAAAGATATTCCGTGCTCTTGGATTGGAAGAATTAACATAGTTAAGATGTCCATACTTCCTAAAGCCATCTATAGATTCAATGCAATCCCTATCAAAGTTCCAACAACATTTTTCACAGAAATAGAACAAAGAATCCTAAAATTCATATGGAACAACAAAAGACCCCGAATAGCTAAAGGAATCCTGAGAAAAAAGAACAAAGCTGGAGGTATCACACTCCCTGATATCAAAATATACTACAAAGCTATAGTAACCAAAACAGCATGGTACTGGCACAAAAACAGACACACAGATCAATGGAATAGAATCGAAAGCCCAGAAATAAACCCACACATCTATGGACAGCTAATCTTTGATAAAGGAGCCAAGAACATACAATGGGGAAAACAAAGTCTCTTCAACAAATGGTGTTGGGAAAACTGGATAGCCATATGCAAAAAAATGAAAGTAGATCCTTACCTTACACCATACACAAAAATTAACTCCAAATGGATTAAAGACTTGAATGTAAGACCTGAAACTGTGAAAGTTCTAGAAGAAAACATAGGCAGTACGCTCTTCGACATCGGTCTTAGCAACATCTTTTCTAACACCACATCTGACCGGGCAAGAGAAACAATAGAAAAAATAAACAAATGGGACTACATCAAACTAAAAAGCTTCTGCACAGCAAAGGAAACCATCAACAAAACGAAAAGACAACCTAACAATTCGGAGAAGATATTTGCTAACCATACATCTGATAAGGGCTTAATCTCCAAAATATATAAAGAACTCATGCATCTCAACAACAAAAACTACCAACCCAATTAAAAAATGGGCAAAAGACCTGAACAGACATTTCTCCAAAGAAGATATACAGATGGCCAACAGACACATGAAAAAGATGTTCAAAATCACTAACTATCAGGGAAATGCAAATCAAAACTACAATGAGATATCACCTCACGCCCATCAGAATGGCTATAATTAACAAGACAGGAAACAACATGTGTTGGAGAGGATGTGGAGAGAAGGGAACTCTCATACACTGCTGGTGGGAGTGCAAACTGGTGCAGCCACTATGGAAAACAGTATGGAGATTCCTCAAAAAATCAAGGATAGAACTACCATATGATCCAGCTATTCCACTGTTGGGTATTTATCCAAAGAACTTGAAAACACCAATTTGCAAAGGTACATGCACCCCTGTGTTCATTGCAGCCTTATTCACAATAGCCAAGACTTGGAAGCAACCTAAGTGCCCATCAAGGGACGAATGGATAAAGAAGCTGTGGTATATATACACAATGGAATACTACTCAGCCATAAGAAACGACAAAATCCAGCCATTTGTGACAACATGGATGGACATTGAGGGTATAATGCAAAGTGAAATAAGTCAGAGGGAGAAGGCCAAATACCGTATGATTTCCTTCATTAAGTAGTAGATAATAACAACAATAAACAAACACATAGGGACAGAGATTGGATTGGTGGTTACCAGAGGGGAAGGGGGGAGGGTGGAGGGTGAAAGGGATAATTCGGTACATGTGTGTGGTGATGGGTTGTAATTAGTATTTTGGTGGTGAACATGATGTAGTCCATGCAGAAATAGAAGTACAATGATGTACACCTGAAATTTTTGCAATGTTATAAACCAATGTTACTGCAATAAAAAATAAATAAATAAAATCATCACAAAAAATCCAAATTTGAAAAGAGGCCATAGAGATTACTAGACCAGTCTCTCATGATAAAGGAATCTTCTTTACAATATTCTTCACAGATGTCATCTGGCTTATGCTTGATTTGATTATGATTATTTGATTTGATTATGAAGATTTCAAACTGCAGAATAAATATTTGCCATTCTAAGAGAAATCTTCCTAAAACTCCATCAACTGGTTCTAGTTTTCTCCTTGGGAACAGCATAGACTAAGTCTATTCTGTACCCTGCAAACCACTACCCTCTTCGTCAAGTCTTTGAAAACTCTTCCAGAACACCATAATTTTTCTAGGGAGAGGGGTTAATTTCTGCACAAAATTTATAGATCCTTACACGTTCTGACTACATTTCTCTGTACCTTGTCGATATCAATCTCTCTTAAAATGTGGCACCCAGAATCAAGCCAAACAGCGTCATCTCCCAAGATGTTTTCATTCTACTTCTAGTAATGCAGCAATATTGCATTGGCTCATTTAGGAGGTGGGCACATTGCTGGCACATACATAGTTTATTTCTCAAATGAACTATTGGGCAATGATGTCCCATCTCTTTTGAAGTTTGATACAGGAGTTTACTATGGGTAGAGTGGCAGAGACCAGTGATGCTCCCCAAATATCCAGGTGCTCCTTGACACTTCCCAGCCCCAAACAGACATTACTTCTGGCCAAAAAAAGGGGGTGGGGGGAGCAAGGTAGTAAACAGCTAATGAGCCTTTTCCAGGCTGTCTCTTCTGCTGTGGTGACCTTAGAGGATGCAAAGGCCAGATGGCACAACTACAAGATGGAGATGGGCTGCCCAACCAGCGTGGAGCTGGGATATGATAAAATTTTGTGTTAAGCACTAAGATATAGGAATTTGTTTATATTGGAAACTAGCCCTAAATGCAGGACACCTACTTTTTTTTCAAGTTTGCTATCAAAAAGCTGCATGTATCTCAAACTTCATCTTCTCTGCACTAACCACTTTTGAAGTGTCTAGATCTTTTTATGTTCTGTAACTTTATCTAATGTATTAACTATTCCTCCCAATTTTACACTTTAATGTTGCACAGAATCAAGCACAAAGCCCAAAAGACAACTTATGAAAAACACCAATTCTAATTCCTAAAGAAATGCAAAACAAAATTACCAGTTACCTTCTTTTTTTTTTAACCTTAGTGATACAAAACAAAAGTATAAGCAGGAACTCTCATACATTGTTGATGGGGCATGTAAATTGATGTTACCTTTTGGAGAGTAATTTGACTTTATTATCATCAAAATTTGAAATGCGTAGATTCTTTAACCCAGCAATTCCATTGCTAGAAATTGGCCTGACAGATGTGCCAAAATTATGTGAAAGGAAATTCATTGCAGCATTGTTTGAAAGAGTAAAAAGAAACCAAAAAACAGACTGGAAACAATCTAAATGTCTATTAATAGAAACTGGTTAAAGTGTATCTATTCAATGAAATACTATACAGTTGTTAAAAAAGAATGTGCTATGAGGCCAGCCCCGTGGTGTAGTGGTTAAGTTCGCGTGCTCTGTCTGCTTCAGCAGCCCGGGGTTCGCCAGTACGGATCCTGGGCATGAATCTATGCATTGCTCATCAAGCCATGCTGAGGCAGCATCCCACACAGAGCAACTAGAAGGATGTACAACTATGACATACAACTATCTACTGGGGCTTTGGGGAGAAAAAAGGAAAAAAGGAGGAAGATTGGCAACAAATGTTAGCTCAGGGCCAATCTTCCCCCCCCCCCCCAAAAAAAATAAAGAATGTGGTAGATAAAAGTTTGTAGGGGAAGATTTCCAAGATATATATTGACTAAAAAAACCCAAAAGAGTGCACACAGAAAAGCAAAAGAATGCATATATTATTGCATATGTTGGTTTAAATGATATAACTGTATTCTGGTCAATGAGGAAAAATTGTTCTGAAAGGATGTACAAGACAGCTAACAAAGGTCATCTTTGGGGAGAGGGAAGGGGTGTCAGAAGTCAGGAGGAGGAGACTTCTTTCACTTTACCTGCTCTATTTATCTCATTCTATCCTTTTTTTTTCACTTTTTTTTTTTAAAATATATACATGGATCAGGTTGTGTGTGCACTTTCTAATAAGATCATCTCTGGGCAGTACATTTCTTCTATATATTTTTCTACATTAAAAAACCATTTTTAAAAAGGGCTCCTAAGATTAAAAACAATCAGTCATTCATTGGTCTTAGCAACATATTGTCAAGCACCATGTCTGACCGGGCAAAAGAAATAATAGAAAAAATAAACAAATGGGACTACATCAAACTAAAAAGCTTCTGCACAGCAAAGCAAACCATCAACAAAACCAAAAGACAACCCAACAATTGGGAGAAGATATTTGCAAACCAAACATCTGATAAGGGGTTAATATCCAAAATATATAAAGAACTCATACATCTCAACAACAGAAAAACTAAAAACTCAATTAAAAAATGGGCAAAAGACCTGAACAGACATTTCTCCAAAGAAGATACATAGATGGCCAGTAGGCACATGAAAAGATGTTCAACATCATTAACTATCAGGGAAATGCAAATCAAAACTACAATGCGATATCACCTTTCGCCTGTCAGAATGGCTATAATTAACAGGACAGGAAACAACAAGTGCTGGAGAAGATGTGGAGAGAAGGGAACTCT
The DNA here is from genome assembly GCF_057802395.1 of Ceratotherium simum simum. Lineage (NCBI taxonomy): Eukaryota > Metazoa > Chordata > Mammalia > Perissodactyla > Rhinocerotidae > Ceratotherium > Ceratotherium simum. Next base: position 40,506,759 of record NC_141920.1, on the reverse strand, counting down.
CATACACTGCTGGTGGGAGTGCAAACTGGTGCAGCCACTATGGAAAATAGTATGGAGAGTCTTCAAAAAATTAAGGATAGAACTACCATACGATCCAGCTATTCCATTGCTGGGTATTTATCCAAAGAACATGAAAACACCAATGTGTAAAGATACATGTACCCCTGTGTCCACTACAGCATTATTCACAATAGCGTAGACTTGGAAGCAAACTAAGTGCCCATCAAGGGATGAATGGATAAAGAAGATGTGGTATGTATACACAGTGGAATACTACTGAGTAGAATACCACTCAGCCATAAGAAATGATGAAATCCAGCCATTTGTGAGAACATGGATGGACATTGAGGGTTATGCTTATTATGCTAAGCAAAATAAGTCAGAGGGAGAAGGTCAAATACCATATGATCACTCATAAGTAGAAGATAAAAACAATAACAAACAAACACATAGAGACAGAGATTGGATTGGTGGTTGCCAGAGGGGACGAGGGGAGGGAGGAGGGTGAAAGGGATGATTAGGCACATGTGTATGGTGATGGATTGCAAGTAGTATTTGGGTGGTGAACATGATGTAATCTATGCAAAAAGAAAAGTATAATGATGTACACCTGAAATTTATACAATGTTATAAACCAATGTGATAGCAATAAAATAAAAAAACAACAAAAAAACAGTCATTAAAAACAATAAGTCATTGCTTAATCAGTCATTAAGCAATATCCTTTGAAAAAAATTCTTCAATGAAACCAACTAAAAGCACATCTCAATCAAAAGAGTACCACAATAGCTTTGTCAAAAGCCTTATTCAAATTAAGATGAACTATATCTGCCATTTTCTCCTAAAATACTATACTGGCAGCTCTATTCTAAAAGAAATGAGCTTCATTTAGAATGCCAACTAACTAAAAATAATTCACTAAGAGGGTCATATAAATGTAAATATATGATATTAATTTGACTTGATTTGACTTTAAAAATAAAAATCCATTGCAGTATAATGTTGTACGCAACATAAACCTGCATAATTGATTATATAAAAGCTTTTTTGGATGGGGTTTTTAGAAAATGAATTAGGATACAATATTAATACAGCACTTTAGAGACAGCATATATGTCTCAAGGAACAAATTTGTACAGCTTTATTATTAAATCAGTAATTCTCTAATTTCATATACTATAAAGACGATTCTACATCAATATTTTTGTATTATATTAATGTTTGAGTCATTCAGTTCATTTTTGGAGAAGAATATGGAAGGTATCCTGAATTAATAGATTTCCCAATTAACACAAATGTAGGCTTTTAAATACTATAATGTCAGGTTAAACATTTTAGTAGAAATGTTTTCAGAACACACAACCCACTTTACAAGCTTAAAAAACCACATGTGGCTAACATAATTTAACTTTCTTTTGATGACTCAGGATAGAAGTCCCATCTTTTTCCTAATGGGCAATATTTTGAGTCCCCTAATACTGTTGACTAACCTGTATGACCTGGCACAACTTCTTTAACATCACCCATGAACATCTGCACTACACTTCTCTGCGTCACTCGTGACCCCTACATCCCTCCTACACTTTTTAGCAGCTTTTTAGCGACATTCTCAATCAGAAATTCTTTCTTTTTCACTTCGGTTTGTAACATAGCAACATGGGAGACAGGTCTTAAGAGGGCGGACTGTAAAGATAATCTTTTCCTTATTATAAGTAAAATAAATATTAGAGATTAATGCTTTAAACCAATGGTTTCTGGTCTATTTTCATAGTCCTCTCTCAAGATCTGATGAAAACTATGGGTCCTTTCCTCCACATACAAAAAACAAAAACCAAGTTTGCATACAACGTCCCAGTGTCATTGGACTCTCTACAGTCTAGTGGCAGGTCCTCTATAAATCCAAGAACATCAGGCAAGGACTTCTGTCTGTCTGTTCACTGTTATATCCCAAATATCTAGAAGGTAGATATTTGGAAGGTACTGGATAAATGTTTCTTATAAGATTGAATAAATAAATGAAAACAGAACAGAAGGATATTTGTTTCAGTATTGTTTCTATTGGCAAAAAAAACTGGAACAAACCTAAATGTTCTTCATGAAGGAAATAGTTAAATAAAACCATGGTACATTCATACTAGGGAATAATATGCATAAAGTAAGAAGAAAGGCAACTATATCCACATTGATTTAGACAACTCTCTCAATACTGTTAAGAATGAAAAATAAATTTTTGAAATACATACATATGTATGTGTGTCTATATATGGTATGGTAAAGTATTTCTTGTTTTAAAAAATCTGGAACATTACACACCAAAGTGATAACAGTAGCTACCTCCAGGGCAGCAGTTCTCAAAAGTGTGGTTTGGAGAGTCCTGGGGTCCCCGGGACCATTTTGGGGATCCACAAAGTCAAAACTATCTCTTTTGACTTTTTTACCTCTCATTCTCTCATGAGTATACAATGGGATTTTTCAGAAGTTATGTGATGTGGGATATTGCAATAGATGTGAGTGCAGAAGCAGACATGAAAATCTTGCTCTCTTATTACGCCATACACTAAAGAAATTTGTAAAAATGTAAAGCAATGACATTCTTCTCTCTCAATTTCTTTTTTTGAAAATACAGTTTTCACAAAAAATAGGTTATTTATGTTAACATGTAATAGGTGTATTATTGTTAGTTTTAAATGAATAAATACTACAATTCAGTTTTAATTTCTAATATGGTTAATATTGATAGATACAAAGCACATAAGCAAAAGCCCTTTAAGATCTTCAATAATTTTAAATGTGTAGAGGGCTTCTGAGACCAAAGTTTTGATGCTCTCAGGAGGGAGCTAAGACTTTTGGGATTATGGGGGAATGACAAACTTTCACTTTACCTGTATAATTTAATGTTTACAACCAAAATATATTTGTGTAATTACTTATATAATTAAAATACATTAAAAAAATACAGTGACCCCTCAACATACAATTGTCTGTGTTAACAGTGTTTATTTAATTACAAAGTAGAACACTCATGTGAAACAGAGTTCTCCCATTTCTAGCTGCCCAACATCTCAGAATGCCATTTCTATTGACTCAGGCCATTTAAAAGTTTACAAAAGGTCAACCCCAGACACATTTGTGAAATCTTAAGAGTTGTCATCAGTTCCTAGCCCACTGTCTCTCTTTCCTTCCCTGGAAGCCCCTTTCCAACATTAAAGGCCCTAGGGGTCTATGCCCTTTGCTTTCTATCAAAACATGGAAGGATATGACAATCCATCTTTGGTCAGTTGATTTTATGAAGTATATTCACACTAAATCACCTTAAACAGTTATTTTCATTTAAAGCCTATCATCTCGAATTATGCAATGAGAAGCTTTCTTCATCACGAAATTTCTATTTCCGCTAATCAGGTTTAGAAATGTTTCTAGGCTTGAGGGGTTTGGAAAATCATAGCAAGTCTACTCAACCAATCTCTGAAGGCAGTAATGACATCTCTCAGAATGACTCTGCTACTGAAGGGAGTTGGAAGGGGGCAATCATTGTCTCTCCAGATAACTCCCTGTTGGAAGCCTTGGCCTGCAAAGTGCTAAGACAGAGGGAGAGGGAGAGGAAGGCAGAAGCTAATATTCATCAAGCATCTATCATGGTCCAGGCACTTCACACCCTTTATCTTATTTAATATTAATAGACACCTGAGGTGAGTGACATTTGCATTTTTGTTTAAATGAATGCTCAGAGACGTAAAGTATATTCCCCCAAGTCCCCTAGCTATCAAAAGGGCAAGGTAGGATCCAAATTATACCTGTCAGACACCAATGTCCTGTACTATCACTGTACCATGCTGACTCCATGTTTCCTCTGCCCCGCTGCCCTGATGGCCTATGGGTCCTCTTTCCAGACCTCTCTAGCCATAACAGAGTGTGGCCCCCTGTCCTACCTTCTCTAACTTTGATCTAACCCTAGGCCTCGCAAATGCATATTCTCTCATTTCTGTCTCATATGGCACTATTTCAATTGAGGGCTGGAGGCAAAGATAGTGCTGTTAATGCTCCTGCACATCCCCTTTTCCCTATCATCTGGAATGCTCTAACTCTCATATTACACCTAACTCTGGATTTGAAGATTCTGATGGAGTAGTATGTCTTAGAAAATAGCCTCCTTTTTAACTGTCCATTTTTGGGGGGGGCTACTTATTCAGGTAACAACTAAAAATTTTACATGCCTACTTTGTGTGAGTCAAGATGTGTTTATACAAACTAAATTAAAAAAGAGAGAGAGAGAAAGTGCCCAAACCTTTCCATAACACCATCAATACCCCAAATTTTCTATCTTTCAAATGAGAAGTTGTTTCTGAACTGTGTAATTAATGGGTTACTTGATTCTCTTGATAATTACCACAGTCAGTGTATTAAAGCCAGCTCTCCCGAGCAAATGTCCTAGGTCATTGACAGCGGTGAAAGGAGAAACGTGTGGAGAAAATCCTCCTTCTCTTTCCGTTTCTGCTAACTGTAATGAACACCGAAGTTCATAGAGTGTGTCACCTCCAAACATTGCACCAATAAACACTCCATCTGGTTTTAAAACATAATGAATCTGTAATAAATACAAGACAACAAAACTATTCAAAATTTTATATATAAAAATGTTAAAAGGATAAATACATGGTGTCTCAATCAATATTTTAGGATTACCATTCTTATTTTGTCAAATAAATAATCAGATAATTTAATAAATAACATATAAGGAAACAAACTGTCAGAAAGTTGATTCAGGATAATATTATTGTAAAGATACAATACATTCATTGATACGGTTAGTATATATAAAATATGTTTTATGTTTTCAAATTTTCTAATAATAGACAACTTTTATAATCAGAAAAATACTGCAAGAAAAAATTTTAAAGTATGGGAGACTGCAAAAATCATAATCTCTGTACCTGTGCCCTTTGAAATGTCACTTTGTAACAATTCCCATCAAGAGATGGAGTCTACTTCCCCTCTCTTTGAATCTGGGCTAGACTTGTGCCTTGCTTTGGCCAAAAGAATGCGGTGCAAGTGACAGCATGTCAGTGTCAAGCCAAGGTCTCAAACAGCCTTGCATGCTTCCACCTGCTCTCTTGGAGCCCTGTCAGGCTACCATGTTGTGAACAAGCCTGAGCTAGCCTGGTGAAGGATGAGGGACACGAGGAGCAGAGATCAGCCAGGCATCCCAGCTGAGGCCATCCTTGACCAGCCAGCTCCAAGACAATCTAGCAGCGGATCACAGCAATGGGTGAGCCAAGCCAGGCCCAGAAGAATTTCCTAAGTCTTGCCCAAATTCCCAACTCACAAAATCGTGAGCTAAGTAAATTGTCATTTTAAACCACTAAGTTGGGGTGGCTTATTATGCAGAAAAAGCTAATTTATAGAGAAACCATTATAATTCATAACATTAACCTAGTAACACATTAGTTTTCTTCAAGGAGAACTTATTTTCCAGCTTTAAAACAAAAAAAAATTTTAATTGATAACTTTAGCAAAATAGTGGCCAGAGTGAATTCCAGAACCACAAATGTTTGTTCACTGACTCTCTTAGACTACAATCTGTAACTAGTTTGACTCTGACTGTTCTCGACAATGAGGAAAGTTACAGGAAAAGGTGGATTCTAAAGTAAACCAGAACCCAAATCACAGCAGGCTCTTCTAATCAAAGTATCCAGCTTGAATTTATACTTAATATATTATGAAGCAATTACAAAACAGCATATATGCAAACCAGCTGCAAAATCTTTCGTTCCTTCCCTTCTGCCCCTCTAGTGTTACTTCCTTCTCTTGTCATCAAACTCTAATATAATAGGTACCTAAGATTTAGTCCTCAACTCTCTGCAGCTTCTCTCTACCTCAGAGAGCTTATCGATTCCCCTGGATTTCACAAGGATGACTTTCCAATCTCTATCTTTAGCCTGGACATCTTCCCAGAATTCTAAACTCCTCTTCAACTGCCTACGTCATGGACATTTGTCTCTTGGCAAATTCAGCCCCCAACACATCCAACCCACACACAACACTTATTCTCAAACCAACTCCTCTTTCCAAGTTCTATATTTGTAAACTACTATTTTCTATTCTCTTTACCTTTTCTATTCCCTTTACCATTCTTTCTTCAACTTTTACTAATTATTCTCCCAGGCATCCAGACTCAAAACTTTAAGGTAGCTCTGACTCCTCCCTTTCTTTGATCTTCAGATCTAACCAGCCACCAAACTGCTGATTCTTCCTTTGCAGAGTCCTAACTACCTCTCTCTTCCCTTTAACTCCTACCATTGCCACCTAGGTTTAGTTTATCTCATGCCTGGACCACTGAAAACAGTCTCTCTTCAATTTAACTAACTTTTCCCAGAATCAGTTTTCCAAGCAGCAAAATGAAGATATCTTGCAGGGTTATTTAACACATATATAAAACAGAGCACAGTGATTGGCAAGTAGTACATGCTTAAGATATGATAGTTATTACCCTGCCCACTAGCTTTTTAATCATGTCACTTTCCTCTTCAAAATTCTCTAGTGGCTCTGAATTGCATCAAGAATAAACTCCCAATTCCTTAATCTGTAACCCAAGTCCTCCTAACTCTGGTCCTGGCATACCTCACCTCCCAGCACTATGCTAATTCTCCAACAGGCTTCCTCTTTGTCCTTTCATGCTCCTGAGGCTCCTGTACCACCCCACCTAGCCTGTGACTCTGCCTTCCTGGGATGCCTTCCCACTCCAAATCCAACCTGCCTTCTAAGGCCCCAAACTTCCTCTTGAAGCTTTCCTAGACCACTCCAAGCCACGGTGATCTACTCCCCGCCTCTGAACACAATGCTTTTTACCTCCCCCTCACCTGTCTTATCACCTGATAAAAGTCAACCAACGAACATTTACCTAGCACTAAGTATAAGGCATGGGGAAGATACAAATATAAACAAATAAATTCTTACCCACAAAAAATTTATAGGCAATTAAGGAAGGAAAATAACATATAGAAAATGTCACGATATCAATATTATTTTGTACGGGTTACTAAAGTTTTCATAAATATTTAAAACATCTCCATTATTAGATTTCTTGAATTCCCAGGAAGGGGGGAGTCACTCATTGTACTTCGTAATATGCCAAAGGGCACTAAGTGTACCTGGCCCTCAGAAGATAATAAATACTTCATTTGCTTCCATTTTCTATTGTCAGAACTATAAAACAGAAACACCTGTAACTTTCTGTGTAAAAACTGAAACAAATTCTAATAAGTTTCTAATAAATAAAATAACATAGGCTATTAGAATCAACATTAAGTTTCTTACCTGTTCAAGTGCTCTAGGAAGGTCATTCACCCAGTGCAAACTAAAATATGAAAACACATATTTGTTTTAGCTTAATGTGTTTAATTAATTACTATAATTACCACTAGCATAATGATAAGCTACAAAAAAGGTGTTAATTTTGAAGTCTGAAATTACATATCAAAATTCACTGACTGTTTTCATACAAGTTTTAAAATAAAAAATATTCCTAAGGGAAAACCTTCCTTCTGTCACACTAGAAAATGTGACAGTATAGGGGCAGGCCCAGTGGCATAGCAGTTAAGTTCGTGCGTTCTGCTTCGGCAGGCCGTGGTTCGCCGGTTCGGATCCTGGGTGTGGACCTGCTCAGCGCTCATCACGCCACACTGAGGCGGCATCCCTTATAGAAGAGCTACAACTCTACAACTATGATACACAACTATGTACTGGGGCTTTGGGGAGAAAAAAGGAAAAAAGAGGAAGATTGGCAACAGATGTTAGCACAGGGTCAACCTTCCTCAAAAAAAAAAAAAATGTGACCTTATATCACTTTGCTGATATAATTATCTGTCCAATTATTCTTCATTGAACAACTTAAAAGTCAATTTTTCCAAAGAAGACATACAAATGGCCAACAGGTACATGAAAAGATGTTCAACATCACTAATCATTAGGGAAATGCAAATCAAAACCACAATGCGATATCACCTTATACCTATTAGGATATCTATTATCAAAAAGACAGGAGATAAATGCTGGTGAGGATGTGGAGAAAAGAGATCCCTTATGCACTGCTGATGGGCATATAAACTGTTATAGCCACTATGGAAAACTGTACAGAGATTCCTCAAAAAATTGAAAATTGAACTACCACTTGATCCAGCAATCCCACTTCTGGGTATATATCCAATGGAAATGAAAACACTATCTCAAAGACATATCTGCATCCCCATGTTCACTGCAGCATTATTCACAATAGCCAACACATGGAAACAACCTAGGTGTCTATCAATGGATGAATGGATAAAGAAGATGTGGTATATATCTACAATGGAATATTATTCGGCCATAAAAAAGGAAGGAAATCCTGCCTTTTGTGACAACATGGATCAACCCTGAGGACATTATGCTACATGAAATAAGTCAGACAAAGAAAGACAAATAATTGCATGTTCTCACTTATATGCAAAATCTAAAAAAGCTGAATTCATAGAAAGAGAGAGCAGAATGGTGGTTGCCAGGGGCTGGGAGTGGGGGAAATGGTGAGATGTTGGTCAAAGGATAAAATTCTCGGCTATAAGATAAATAAGATTTGGGGATCTAATGCACAGCAAGATGATTATAATTAACAATACTGTATCATATACTTGAAAGTTTTTAAAAGAGTAGATATTAAATGTTATCACCACACACATATACAAAAAATCGTAATTAGTGAAGGGATGGAGATGTTAACTAACCTTACTGTGGTGATCATTTTGCAATATATACATGAGTATAATCATTACATTGTACACCTTAAACTTACATATGCTATATATCAATAATATCTCAACAAAGCTGAGAAAAAAAATAAAGTAAAAGTCATTCCTATCTGACATCTCAGGTAAACAGTGTTATTCTGAGACTTTATTCAAAGAAAGTAGTAAAAATAGGCACCTGATGACATGTTCAAAGAAGCTCATTAATTAAATCAAACAATTAAGCTAGAGATATACACTAGTATTCTAACTCCTACTTTCCTGGAAAAAAATAAAATCCATCAGCACACCTATAACTTTCCTAACGCAAATAGTATTATTCATCAAAAAATTAACTCAATGAGTTTTTTGACAAATAACATTCCATATTTTTTAAGATCATAAAAAAAAACAAAAACCATGGGGCCAGCCCCATGGCCTAGTGGTTAAGTTCGTCGCACTCCACTTCAGCTGCCTGGGTTCGGTTCCTGGGTGCAGACCTACACCACTCACTGGCAGCCATGCTGTGGCGGCGACCCACGTACAAAATAGAGGAAGACTGGCACAGACATTAGTTCAGGGCGAATCTTACTCAAGCAAAAAGAGGAAGATTGGCAATGGATGTTAGCTCATGGCGAATCTTCCTCAGTAAAAAACAAAAAACAAAAAGCAGAGCTCCATATACTTAAAATTTAATTTAAGGAACTTCTTGCATTGTCTTTTGACCTTATTGACCCTGTCCCAGTGCATGGTGATACACAAGAATATGATGGCAAGAATCATAGTCTCAGTCTCTATAGAGTTCGCTTACACCTTCCTGGTAGAGTTGGCATCCTCTAATGCTGACTTCCAAGACAGCACTGAATACCCATTTCAAACCATATTGTGTTAAGTTCAAATTTATCTTTAATAATGCTTTCTAACAATTATTAGATACTTTAAAATTAAGGAGGTCATATTATAAGCTCTATCATACTTATGGAGGAACTGAAAGCAACAGAATTAGTTACTTGCAAATAGCAAGCAGATGAGCTAAACTTAAAACTCAGGTTTTGACTCCCTGCCCAGAGCTCTTTCCCTTAGACCAAGGCTCTGTAATGTTTTCCATTTCATGAGAGAATCTGAATACTTTTCTTACTTTGTTTAGCACACCTCAAAAAGCAGGGAAGAAATTACAAACTCACTAAAGAAAGCAGCAATGGTGACTAACTCTCCCAGTTTGCCTGGGACTGAGGGGTTTCCTGGGACACAGGCCTTTCAGTGCTAACGCTGATAAAGACTTGAGCAAACCGTTATGACTGGTCACCCTAAAAACAGCTATGGAAAGGGCTGTACTGACATGGAGAGCACGTTAAATCTTTGAAAGAAAATTTATCTGACTATAACAATAAGATAGAAGAAATAAGGTACAACACAGAATATTTATTTTCTCTATTAGATGCTGAGTTCTTTGAGGACAGGATCCCTGTCTGAATTCATTTTTGTACTCCCCTAAAGCACCTAACTCAGTGCCTTGCATATTATAATCTATCCAATATTTATTCCACTTGTAACGCATGTTTGTATGACAAATGTGGAGGGACATGGTAGGAAGCACAAAGGGAAAAAAGTAACTTTGAGGACTACATTTCTCTGTAGAAAAAGAATTAAAGCTGAAAGAAATACTAGCTTTTCCTTATTTGGCAGAATGAGTTTATAAGGGTGCTCTAACATTTGAATATTAGAGCCAGTATACTCTTTCAAACTCCTGCCCCCATCAATATCAATTCCAGGATATTAAGCTACACTGGAGAGGAAAACCCTTCTATCACAGATGAGCTTTAGCAAATTGAGGAAAGTCAGGGGAAAAAAAGTTGAGGTACTATATCATATTATCTCCACTAGGGAGCATATAATCCAAAATTCTCTAGCAGAGAAATCTTAAAGCTTACACACCAAGATAACTGGGCTTGTGACTTATTAAAAAAAAGTTAAGAATTTACTTCATTACCTATTTTCTTTACCTTATAATATCAAAACTTTATAGCATAAATTATCTATTTATAACATATGTTTTAAAGTAGAAATAGATTACCAACCTTAAACTGCTAACCACCAGGTCAAACGTATTTTCTCGGAAGGGAAGGAATTCTTCATCAGCTAAAACACGGACAGCAGGAATTTCTGTTTCTAAGGTATTTTTCTAATGGTTAAAAAATAAAAGTTCAAAAATACATTTATACAGAATCTCAATTACTAATGCAATCATTGTTAAATTTAAGTCAATGTTATATTTACTTGGCAGTTTCTAACCCTTCAAAAAAAGGAGCCACATAGAAGCTCAAAAAATATTTCTGAAATGATACTAAAGACCAGCCGGAAAAATTGGCTAGCTGGTTGGAAAAACATAAACAGGATACCTATCTCACACCAAAACACATCTCAAAAGGCTGAAAGTTTCAGTGGAAATAATTGAAGCCATAAAAGTACTAGATGAAAATATGGGTGAACATTTTTATATTCTTAAATAAAAACACCTAAGTAAACATGACTTAAAAGCGAGAAACTGTAATGGAAAAGATTGATATACTTGACAAAAAACTAATCAAAAACTTCTAAAAAGCAATAAACAACATAAACAACACACTGGGGAAAATATTTATAACACATATGATGAAAGATTAATATCCCTAACAAACAAGCTCTTACAAACCAAAGAGCCAAAGAGAAGGAGAAAAAGGTGCTTTCATGTAATATTGTTGTTCATTCTTTCTAAGGGCAGTCTGGAGATGCATGTCAAAAATTAAAGATGAACATCAATGAATCCACAAATTCCACAACTAGGAATTTATTCGCAGGCAGAAAAATAAATCAAACATACAGAGTTTCTTTATATAAGGATGTTCATCACAGTGTTGGTTATTGAGAAACTAGAAATATAACTGTTCTTCGATAGAAATTCAGCTAAATAAATCATGGAATATTCATATATTAAAATATTATATAGCCCTTTAAAAAGATGGTATGCGTGTGTATACGTATCATTCATTGATATAAAAGAATGATATTCTGTGAAAAACGTGGCACGTTAGCATAATACCATTTGTATAAAATTGTGTGTTGGGGAGATAGCTATACATCTGCAAAGGTGGAGACCAAAATGTCACCAGTAGTTGCCTCTGAGTGGTGGGACTAAGGGTGATATTTTCTTTCTCCTTTGTATTTCCTATATTGTCTAATTCTTCTTTATGTATATTATATTTATAATCAGGGAAAAACACAAACAATAAAGCTATTTCCATTTTGAAGGAAATCAAAATAAAGAAGAACTAAAAATTAAACCAGGAGATCAGAAACCAAAAGTGTTAAAAAAGCTACCTACCAAAGCATTTTCTGCAATGTCTGCTTGGAAAAACTTTCCAACAGTTTCCTGCAATGAAATACAGTTGATCAGACAATACAAAAACCCACTAACAAGTAAAACAAAACGACTGTTGAAACTGCTAAAGGAGAAAGTGATAATTATAAATTAATTTTCAGCTTTGTAAGGGTATTTTTCTGCATAAAATCAGTATGGTATGCAATTACTTTTAATAACACATATTAAGTTACACAGATTTAAATATATGCAACTAATCCTATATGTAATATATTTATATTTAATAAAATAGAGAACACAGGTGTGAATAATCAGCATTCTTAATTTACCTCACAGGGTTAAGGCTTACATGTTAACTTTTCCATGGTATAATATGCTGAGAGCCAGTCCGCACTCTTGTGCCACAAAAGACCTGGAAAGGTTTTCCCACCTTTTAGTTGTTCCTTCAAAGAGTTTACAAAGAATAAAGACAGATTTAATAAACACAGTTACTTACCCGGGGCCTAACTGGTTTCATCTTCCCTGTTTCACCTATTCTCTCTTCCTTCCAAGAGGAAAGAGTGCTGCGCTATTTCTTTCCCAGGTTAACACCTTCCAGCGTGCTCTCTCTTATCCAGGATCCTGCTCCATCACCATCTCTACCTGTGTTCCATCTCTGTCTTCTATGTCTCTTTCCCTCTCACCTTAAAATAGGAATAAGCCCTCCAATTTTGAAAAATCTCCTCACCTGTAACCATCTTCTAGTTGTTTTGTTTGCAGTAGACAACTCTACTTCTCACTAATGTTTTTCTCCCCAATTCTTGGTAATCTATTTCCACTTTCACTGCTTTACTAAAACTATTTATAAAGATTACTAATAAAGTCATCACAAACCACAACAGTCTAACTTCACTTGACCTCTTTGAAGCACAGCACTATTGAGTTGACGGTCGGCTAGAAACTTTTTCAGTATTTTCTTTCAGTACCTTCTCTGTTAGAGAAACCAACGCTTTCCACTTCACTTACACCTCCTTCTTAAAGAACTTCCCTGCTCACAACTCGGAAAGGGTACTGTACCATTTCCTGAGTACCCTACCATTGCCTGGACACTGCTGATTACCTGAGGGCAACTGGTGTGCAGGTAAATGTTTAACTAGAGGCTCTCAAAAAAAAAGGTGCCCTGAGTTGTAGTGTTTGCCAATTTCCATGGTGTAACCACTACAGCAATGGCGGATTTCACGCCACCAATATGATGTTGCTAAATGTAGAGTTGGGGGGCCGGCCCCGTGGCTTGGTGGTTAAGTGAGCGCGCTCCACTGCTGGCGACCCGGGTTCGGATCCCGGGCTCGCACCGACGCGCTGCTTCTCCGGCCATGCTGAGGCCGCGTCCCACGTACAGCAACTAGAAGGATGTGCAGCTATGACACACAACTATCTACTGGGGCTTTGGGGGGAAAAAATAAATAAATAAAATCTTTAAATGTAGAGTTGGGAAGAGATGTGCACAATTGGCTCTCATGAGCCAGCTCCAGCATGCCAGCAGGAGGGGTGAAAAATAGGCCAATCCAGACTATCTATCCCTGTCTCTCACCTGAAAATTTAAATAAGAGATTGAGCGACAGGGGCAGAGGTTCCTGGAGTTGGAAGAGCACGGAGACTCTGGGGTGTAGGCAGTGGTGTGCTGGTAAATGTTAAATAGCTGGTTCTTGGTGGGGGACTGCTTTGAAGCATTTGTCAACTTCCACGGAGTAAATACTCTGCCACGGCTGATTTCAAGTTATCAACACTACATCACTGAACACAGAGTTGGGAAGAGACACTAACAATCAGCTTTCATGGGCTGATATACGGTAGCCTTAGCACACCACTGAGTGTAGGGTACTCATATTGGGGCCACACGCATTGGTGAATACCAGGGATAGTCTGCAGAGAGAAAAAAGAAAAGAAGGCAACCATGCAGGATCTATGTAATCCCAGAGAGCATGTGAACAGGAGGGCCTTCATTCTGATGTTTCAAAGTCCCCATCCCTTGTGAGGCCTGGCTGTACTTCCAGATCCTTGAGTGACATAAGAGCCTCTAAGTAATAAATGTCCTTGTATTTAAACTGGCTTCAGGGGACTTCTGCTTCTTACAATCAAAAGATACTATATTAAAGCATTTTCCATCCTGCTTTCTATTCCCAGCATCTCTGTTGGCTCCTCCTCATTTTTCCACCCCTAAATACAATTGTGGAAGGTTCTTTTCTATATTCTTGCCCCAGACAGCTTACCTATTCCCATAGCTTCAGCTGCCACCTCTCATAGAGGCTTCCCAATAAGAACAATAGCTTCCACTTTGCCAGACCTATCTTGTCTTAATCCTTTTGCCAACCTTTGGAGATAGGTATTACTGCTCGCATTTTACAGAAACTGAGGTCTGGAGAAGTTGGGCAACTGGTCCAAGGGTATAGAGACAGCAAGTGACTGAGCTGAATTTTGAATCCCCATCCATCCAACTTCAGTCAATGCTCTTAACCTCAACATCCCAATTCCATTTCCGTATTTCCAATGACCTGCCAGACATTAACGGTCATATAGTCCACTGTCACCTCAAACTCAACATATCTAAAATATGAATACCCCTTGCTCCTTGCCGCACCACATCCCCTTTTTCCAGTCACTGAAGTAATAACTTCAAAGTTATCATGCATTTATTCATGCAATATTCATTTAATAAATCTTCATTGTGTGTTCTAGGTACTGGGAACTTAGTGGTGAACAAAAATAAGCAAGTCTATGGAGCTTATATTCCAGTAAGAGAAGACAGACACCAAATAAACAAACATACAGCAGGTACAAATGAGTGCTATGGAAACAAATAAAGCAACTAGCCAGTGGAGAGTGGGAGCCCTATTTTATAGAATAGTCCGGGAAGGGATCTTTGATGATGGGTCACTTAAGCAAAAATCTGCGAGGTGAGGCAGTAAGCCACACACAGATCTTGGGGAAGAGCATAGAGAACAAATGCAATGCAAAGCTCCAGCCAGTATGAGAGTCAGCAAGGACCCGGGGCTGCTGAAAAGCAGGGAATGAGGGGAAGGAGATAAGGTCAGAGACATCATGGGGAGCCAGATCACTGAGGGCCTTACGGATTAGGACTCTGGATTATTATTGAATAAGATGAGAAGCCAACAGTTCTGAGCAGAGGACTGATGTGTCAATGAACTGATGTGTTTTAAAAGGATTCCTTTGCTGTGAGAACGAACTGTCGGGGCAAGAATAGAACTAGGGAGGCCAATAAGGAGGCTACTGCAATATGGACCAATATGGTAATAGTGAAAGTAGTAAGAAGTGGTAGAATTATGGATATATTTTGAAATCCAAATAAGATTTGCTGATGGATTTGATCTGGGAGGGGAAGACACAAGAGGAATCAATGAATAAGTTTTTTGGCCTAAGCAACCAGAAGAACGGATTTACTCTGACCACCATATCTGATCAGTCATCAAGTTCTATGGATTCTTCTACGTCTCTTTCATACATCCCTTCCTTTATATGTTGCTGCCTCCACGTGGGCGGCAGGCCTTTATCTCTCATGCCTGCACCACCTTTAACAAAGCCTCCTAATTGGTCTGTATCTTTATCCTCTCTCTTTTTCAACCCTTCTTGCATACTATCTCCAAATTAATCTTCCTTAAACATCACTATGTCACACCCTACAGCATTCAGCAAGCAACTCTGTGCCTTTCCTCCTGCCATCCCCTTATTTCCAATGTCTATGAAACACCAATCCAGTTTCTTTCAAATCTCAGGTCAGATTCTGCACCCTTTCAGAAGCCTTTGACCACATGAACCCCTACTGATTTTTCCTTTCCCTTAACTCCTGTTGCAGTTTAATGACTGTACCATTTCTGTGGCATTTACTGTGATCAATAACAGTGTTTTAGGAGACTCACACACCCCTCTCCCCCTGCCCTGGCCCAAGTGTATGTTTTTTCTAAGAAGATTTTAAATAGAAAGCCCACTTTAATCTGTGTCCATCACAATGTAGTATATATAGGGGCTAAAACAATAAATGGTTTTCATCGTCTGAACTAGAAAATGCAAAATAAAATGGTATAAGCATTAACAAAGGCTACTTATTTTTAATCAAACAGAAAGATTTCTAACTAACTGATGCAATTAATATTTTTCCTAGCTAAAAAATGAGCTTAATCACATTTTTCAAATGAATGTCAATCTGATTTTATTGTGAATCATCAAAAACATTTGAACAAAGTGGGAACTAAGAGCACTGTATCTTATATAGATTTAAAGAAACTATCAGTAGGAATCACTGTATAATATGGATTCAAAGGAAAGAAAAATCACTTTAAGAAAAAAATACTTAAGAAGGGACACAAAACAACCACTGGTTCAACCACTCAAAAAAAACTTAGCAATTCTCATATAATCAAAACCTAAATATGATACAAACTTAATTGATTAAGAAAGTCTTTCCTTAAAATTAGTCAATTTTATTTCTCAAAGTAGGTTAAGTCATCAAATAAATATACCTTATTCAAATGTTGTGCTATGTAACCTCTTCCAGAACCAACATCCAAAGCAAGGGGGAAATCTCTAAAAAATACACACAAAAGTTATGTTTTGTCTTTAATAATACAGTCCATAATATAATTATTAAGAACTATTTTTTTTAAGTAAAAACATTTTAGTGAACACAACTTGCAAAAAGTTATATCATCTGCTTTTTCTGCCTTGTCTTACAAGCTGTATCTACCAGACAGAGCAAGTCTGCCTCGTGTCTATTCATTCACAAGACCTCACAGTCAAGCAGCTTTCCATAAGATTGCTCTATGACATGAATTCAAAGAACAGATTTAGTGGGGGTATTTTAATTTGATAATATATCCAGATAAAGAACAAAAAGAAGCTAATGTAAATTAACATGAAAATATTCATCACATTCAGGAACTTACTAATTATCTCTATTTCTCATATTTATTGAGGCAGCAGATGATTTAGAAATCATCATGTGAAATATCATGAAATATTAATATGTTAAACTAAAAACAAAACAAAACACCAACTAAATAACAGCTAACTTTCCCGAAATCTTACCAGGTTCAAAGCAGTGTGCTAAGTGTTCAGAGTAAAGTAGGTCAACCCAATGTCACTCAACCAATAACTGGCAGTCAGAACTTGAATTTAGTCAGTTTGAATCCTAAACAAGGACTATTGTCCCCTATGCTATGCTGTCTCCTCTAAATATACCATGTCACACTAAATCAGTACACACATCTAATTATAGGCTATAGGTTTAAGAAAAATTTGTAACAAGAAAATTTTAAATTTTATCCACTAATAACATTTTTCCTATTGAAACCGAGTCCCTTTTCAATTTTTTTTTTCTTGAGGAAGACTGGCCCTGAGCTAACATCTGTTGTCAGTCTTCCTTTTTTTTCCTTCTTTTTCCTCCCCAAAGCCCCCAGTACATAGCTGTATATCCCAGTTGTAGGTCCTTCTACTTCTTCTATGTGGGATGCCACCTCAGCATGGCTTGATGAGTGGCGAGTAGGTATGCGCCCAGGATGGGAACCGGCGAACCCAGGCCGACAAAGCGGAACACGCAAACTTAACCGCTGTGCCACCAGGCCCGCCTCCCTATTTCAATTTCTGTTAAAACCTTTGTCAAAAGTATACAACACCAGTACACAGTTGGAGAACTGCCGGTGAGAAACAACCACTTATTTACCTGCCCTCTATCTTGATTGTGAACACAGGCAGTGTGACATGGTGAAGTACACAGGCTTTGGAATCAGAAAAACATGAGTTAGAATTCTGGGGCTACAATTTATTGGCTCTGACCATACATGGTGATTTAATCTTACTGGATCTCAGTTTCCCCAACTATAAAATGGAAAAGTTACTACCTCCCTCAGGGTTGTTGAGAGAATTTTAAGAAATAATGCATGTAAAGTATTTAGCACAGTATAAACACTCAGCAAAAGTTAGTTATGAGTTATTATTATCACTGATTGTAACAGTATTAAGTGAGTCTCAGATATCACAAATATGACATTTAATAATCTGTGGGATTAGTTTTAAAAAATCAACAAAAGATCAGTGTTGACAACATAAACTACTCTTTCTAAGGAAAGAACATTAGTGCAAGAACACTTAGACTGGTATTTTTAATAATTTAATTCTAAAGAGTTAATGTTAGTTTAGGACGTGCTTTTAGCCATAATCACAGGTCTCTCTATAGACCTGTGTTTTGCTTAGTACTATGACATAAAAAGACTATGAAATCCAAACTGATTTGGAAAATTTAATGTTTCATTTATTAAATCGAAAATGGCCTAAAATCCAAGCAAATGAATGACTATAGTATAGAGAATTAGCTATTTTTCAGATCTTTAAAACAATGGAACTAATAAAACAGATGGAATGGGGTGATTATTTGCAACACTGAAGGGTTTTTTTTACCTTATGAAATTAATTCATCCCAAGACTCTTTAAGTGGCAAGGATATATCTAAAATATGACTGAGTTTGTGATTTTACAAAATTCCCTTTTTTATAGACAAATGTAAAAAAGTCATCCTACGTTGGTCTAATTTAATGGATGTTTTTCAGACAAAAGAGCACAAAAAGTGATTTGCTAACAAAATAGAGCAATTCTATAGCAAACTCATTATTTAACTGTGGTTCCTGCCATGTAGCTATAAACTGAATCTGTAAAGCTTTTGTTATGTTTAATATAGAGCAACAAATCCATCAAGGTTTTAATAATACTCGATGAAAGTGTTCTTTTCTCAAATCTGCCTCTATATAATTGTCAGAGAACTCTCATTGCTGTTAACAATATTTAAGATAATATGGCCAAAGTCTCACATAACCTGATTGGGGAAGAAATCTAGGTAGACTCTCTCCCTCATTTAGATGGTAAAAGATTCTGTTAATTTTAGTTAAACTTTTAAAGCTAGGTTTAATAATTCTTAAAAATTCATATGTAGTCAATTCTTTATTTCCATTTTTGGAGCAATCTTTCCATTACTGGCTTTTGGTCAAATCAAGTGGATCAGTCATTCAGGCTCAGAGAGAAACTATGAGTTGTGTTTCCATTCATTCTTTTTTTAGGCAACAATAAAGAAAAGATCACTTGCTCTCCCAGCCATAAAAAAGTAGAGACCTAGAGAGTGATTAAAATCACTAATCCTGGGGCCGGCCTGGTGGCGCAAGCGGTTAAGTGCGCGCACTCCGCTGCGGCGGCCTGGGGTTGACCGGTTCGGATCCCGGGCGCACACCTACACACTGCTTGGCAAGCCATGCTGTGGTGGCGTTCCACATAAAGTGGAGGAAGATGGGCACGGATGTTAGTCCAGGGCCAGTCTTCCTCAGCAGACAAAGAGGATTGGCAGATGTTAGCATAGGGCTGATCTCCTCACCAAAACAAAACAAAAAAATCCCTAATCCTGATAATAAATTCCTCCAGATTCTGCCATTCCAGATTATCAAGCTTTCAGCACCCAATCTCTTGAGTCTGCAGACAAAAGTTAATTTTATTTTATTATGATAATCATCACTTACCTGGCTATGTCATATACACGGTCGGCAATCCGACTTCCAACCTGAAGGAACACAGGAGGCCATGATGGACAGAAGTTAAGAGGAGTAGGTTTACCAGAGAAGTAACACTCTTCCCAGTATTCAACAATCCATAGGTTACTTATGTTTCAACATGTTGATAAGTACTTCCCTTTATCCCCGTTTCAGTTTGACCACAGCAATTTTCTTTACAAATTGTGAATAGAAACATAATAAATTTAAAATATCCCAGGAAACAAATTGAGGCAAATTACTTCAGAAGTCAGTTTAATGAATTCAAGACTAAACATTCTTTATACACACATATTTTTTGGCCTTTACATTCCATGTGCTATAAGATCGCAAGGATGAAAAGCAACAGGAGCATAACAGGCACATTATTGCCCACAGATATTAGGGTGAGGTGTATGAGACTGAAAAATTATTTAGTTAGCTGGGGTTTATTACAGATGAATGTATAAGTTGTCACAATAAAAATTCTATTATTTGATGATTACTAACAAATTTTGTGGAACTCCTAAATGAGTAAACAATTTTTCTGAGCAACATTTGCAAATTAGAAAAAGTCAGCCAAATCTGAAGAAACCGCACTTCCCACCTCCCCTCCCCAATCCCATCCCAATCTAAAAGATATCATAAGGTAGTTGCCTCTTTTTGCTGGGCTAGCTTCATTTGGCAGGAATAAATATGTAGGAGCCAAATATTCCCCACATTCCACTTATTCCCTCATAAACACCCCAGAGTTTCTATTAGGACTTGAAAGTTTAGAACATATGTGTATTTGCTTTTTGGGGGAGGGAGCAAAGGGAAGAGGTACAGCAGAAGTCTTTTCCCAGAGAAGTCCACTTTGTACATCGTTCCTAATATGAATCTTTTTTTAATTATAAAAAGAACTCTCAAATACTTTATCTCATTTATTCCAGTCCTGCACACTGGCAAGGCCTCAGTCAAGTTGTAATCTAGGAGCGTTTCTTGGAGAAGGGTGGCTAGGAACACACATCTTCTAAGTACATGCCATTAGGAACCTTGAGGACAAACACTGTCAATCATCTGATCAGGTCAGGGCTTGCAAAGAGCTCTGCCCAGAAAAGGAGCTCAATGAACGTCTGTTGCATTGGCTTGAAAGAGCTCATTATACTCGACTTCGATATTGCTCCATCCCTGAAGAAACATTTACTTAGGCCTGAGCTCCGTGCTGCATGTCCAAAGAGTAGAAACTCTCAGTTTCTAGTCCACCTGGGCAGAAAGGAAGAGGTCTTTCAAACCAGCACAAATCAGAGATCTTAATTTCTCTTAATTAATCTTCCTAAAATATAAACCAGATCCTATCACTCCACTGTTTAAAACCATTCCACAGCCTCACATTCCTCTAGAGCAGTGCTGGCCAATAGAAAAACAATGAGAGCCATCCGAGTAATTCGAAATTTTCTAATAGCTACTTTAAAAAAGTGAAAAGAAACAGGAGAAATTAATTTTAACATATTTTATTTAACCCAATATATCAAAAATATAATTTCAACATGTAATCAAGATAAAAATTAGTGAAATATTTTACATCCTTTTTTCATACTAAGTCACTGAAATACAGTGTATTTTACATTTACAGCACATCTCAATTAGACTAGCCACACTTCAAGTACTGAAAAGCCATATGTGGCCAGAGATTACCGTACTCAATGGACAACGCAGATAGAAGAAAATTCAAAGTCCTTACTCTCTAAGGCCCTAATAACCTGGGCCCTCCCTGACCTCTCTCCCACTCTTTCCTTCACTAGAGGCCTCAGGGACTCTGCACTTGTCCTTCCCTTTGCCTATAAGGCTTTCCCCCCGAGATCTCAGCTTGGCCAATTCCTCAACACGTCGTCTGCCGGAGCGCCCTTCCCTGATCATCGCAGTCACTACACGACTTCACTTCACTACCTCACTTTCTTTCTTTAGCTGAAATTACATTTCTTGTTCACTGTCTTGCCTCCCGCAAGAATGAAACTTCATGAGGGCAACGGTCTTAACGTTGCTCTGGACATACCCGTAACTCAAGCAATATCTGCCGAGTGAGTGAATGAATGAATAGAACCTTACAATATCCGAGCCCAGCCCTTCAGTGATTACAGTAGAGGCCCAGACAGCCAGGGTGCCTGCTCAAGGTCACACAGCGAGATGGGGTCGGTCGGGGCCCGGCCGGAGCTGCTGGACCCGAAGCCAAGGCGGCGCCGCCCTCCCCCGCTGCCCCGCGGACTCACCTCCTCCTTCAGGTAGTCAAACTTCATTGGCTCGGGCTGCCGGGCCGCCCAGTTCTTCTGTTTCCTCTTCAAAACGCGGTCAAAGATATTTAGGGCTCTGAGCGAGGCACTGCCCGGCGGAGAGACACCAGTGGCGACCTCCCTGAGGCCGAGGTTCTTGGCCGGGACCCCCGCCGCCGGAGGTCGCCGCCACAGGAGGCAGAGCCGGGTCAGCCTCAGCATCTCCACCAGCTACCCGACTCGCCGGCGCGCTTATCGTGCGCATGCGTGGCCGCGGCTCTGGCGCCTACTCTAGAGCTCTTCTCAGAGAGAAAGGGGAAGTAGTTTGGCCTAGTTCGCTTGCCATTACGGCGGAGCGTCACGCGGAGGATTGTGGGTGTGGATCTCACATGAGGCTCTGAGAGGGCTCCCGGGGGGTGACTGGGCTTGCTGTCAGGAAGGACTGTGGAGCGGACAGAACAGACTTCTTGGGATTCGAGAGGGTGCGCCTTTTCTGCTTGCCTTTTCCGCCTTCATTCTTCACACTTCCTTGGTCCTCCTAGTGTTCTGTCGAGGGACCTCAGCCCGATAGCCGCGCCCTGAGGTTTGGGAATTGGGAAAGGAGACCTTCGTTCCGGGGGCTACCCTAGCTGCCCCGCGTTAGGGGTGGCTAGAAGGGGAGGGTGGGCTCCGGAGATCAGCGCGGACGTTGGAGATGGGGTCAGGTCGCCTTCTGTTCTCCGAGTATCTGACGTTTGTCCAGTGCTTTCGTTCTAAACATTTATTTGCGTTACCTCTAATAGTTGGATGAGATGCTTCCTATTTCGTAAGACTGTTCAGAGGGTTAAATGCTTTAATACATCTAAAACTCATAGCGCTGTACCCAGCACGTAGTAAAAGCTCGCCGTTATTAATACTAATATTTTTGAGTGTGTAAGTGGATTATTGAAACCTTTGATTTTCTTGGTGTTTTTTTCAAATTTAAGGAAAAAAAATATAGCTTTATAGGCAAGCCTTTCTTTTGAAACAAAGCACCACTACCCTGTTTGATCAGTTCCTTTTTGCTCTTAATAATCAATGACTTTTGGTTCTTTGCAAAAATCAAATCTAGAGATGCCAAACCATTAGTGACTGTTTTCAAGGAAACAACACTAATTGTACACACACACACACACACATTCTAATATGTTTTGGGGGGAATCAGCCCATTTGGGCCTTAGTCACTGGTAGAATAAGAAATTATAGAAAGAAGTGATATTTGTTAAAAAGAGTGAGACTTTACCTGCTTCTTAAAGGATGGTCGGATTTAGAGAGGGAACTTTGTGACCTAAACCTGAATTGATTTTGGTCTCTTTAGTTAGGAAACTAACCTTGTAGAACTAAAGGCTGTTTAAAGTAGCATAAGGTAAGATTAACAGAGAGAATGGGGTCAGAATGTGAAGAAACAAATGAGACCAACTGAGGCCTGGGAATCTTTTGATTACATCAGCTTTTAACTTGTATACAAATAGAAATATAGAAATTTTAAGTGAGTGCAATTGGGTAGTAAGCGTTTGCCCCCCTCCATAAAGCCCTGGAATTCTGCTTGGTTTCCTCTTAAGTTTATTTCTCCAAATGCTCTGTAATCAAAAGAGGACATTCTGATAGTTTTTGGTTTTCTGCATGTGACTCAGAATAAGTTTGGAAAATGAAATTAGCCTTGTTTCCTTTATTTAATTTACATTTAATTTAGAATATGTTGTGAATTAATATTTTTTCCTGAAGCATCTTATTGTATTACTAACCCTTCATTATTTTAACATTTGTTTTGTTTTTTAGTATTTGGTTTCTTCAAGCATTTGTCCCGTCAGACATTTAAAAATGGCATCCAAACAAGAAATAATGAGTGATCAGCGGTTTAGGCGGGTTACAAAGGACCCAAGATTTTGGGAAATGCCAGAAAAGGATCGAAAAGTCAAAATTGACAAGAGATTTCGAGCAATGTTTCATGACAAAAAGTTCAAGTTGAATTATGCTGTGGATAAAAGAGGACGCCCCATCAACCACAGCACTACAGAGGACTTGAAACGTTTTTATGACCTTTCGGATTCTGATTCAGATCTGTCTGATGAAGATAACAAAGTGTTGAACCAAAAGAAAATGAAGAAGAAAAAACCCCAAATTAAAACCAAAATAGAATCAAAAAATCTAGTTGAAGAGAAAAAGAAAGAAACCAAAAAAATTAATCAAGAGGATTCTGGAAATGAAAATAATTTAGATAACTCTGACAGAATTCAGAAAATGAAAAACTCATGCAAATCTAAGAAGGTAGATTCAAAAATAAGTCCCAAGAAAGATAACGAAGAATTTACACAAAAAAGTACAAAAGGGAAAAAAACCGTTGTTCAACATAGTACAGATTCGTGTCCCAAGGGAAAAGTAAGGACAGTAGACTCGGGCACCTCCAAAATTGTGAAATCTCTCAAGGGCAAGTATGCTGAAACAGGAAGAGAAACGCAGTCAGGTTGGTTGGAAAGAATTAGGGATTCTTTGGTATTTCATTATTTTTATACTGATCTTTTAAAAAAGTGAACATATATAATATTTTCAGAGGATAATAGGAATGGTCAAATGCTTATTTGGAAGTAAAGAGGTATTAAAGAAAAAATACCGTATAATAATTATTAATTTGGTGCTATAATGATCAGAACAGAAACAAATAAAACCTTGAGTCTTGAGGCTAAACAATGATTTTGATTTGTGTGGGCACTAATGAGAGCTATATTCTCTAACCAGATAAAGTGTTATATGTTCTCATATGATAAGAAGATATATATCTGAAGAAGGTAAGTAGAGTTGGGTACTCATTCATTCCTTCATTCATTCAACTACTTTTAGTGACTGATATGTGGCAGATAGAACATAAGTAAGACATGGTCCCCCATGTCAGAGCTACTGCTTGCTTATATGATGCCTCAGCAAATTAGAAAGAGATATGCCCCTCTGGACACACAGAGCTCCCAGAGCTCACAGTTTGGTGAGGGATAGCACCTTTGAGTGAAGCAACAGGTTCTTTTCCCCTGAGCAGACACAGCGCCCCTGCACGATACATGGCTTGGTGAGTGGAGTTTGACCTTCATTTCAACCCTTCTTGCCCCTCTTGCATATCCTCTTTTGCAGGTAAAAGTCTGCTAAACTCTATGCAGTGGCACTGGTCTAAAGCGGCACTGTCCAAGAGAAATATATAATTTTGAATTTTCTGGTAGAGACATTAAAAAGAAACATGAAATTAATTTTATTAATTCATTTTATTTAACCCAATATATCAAAAAATATTTCAATATGTAATCAACATAAAAAATTCAATGGGATATTTTACATTCTACTTTCATACATATCTCAGGTTGGAGGAGCCACATTTCAAGTGGTCAGGTGCCACATGTAGCTGCTGGCTACCATATTGGACAGTGCAGATCAAAAGTGGAAGAAATTAGTCAGAACCATAATACCAAGTAGAATAATAGTAAGTAAGATAAAAGTTGTTTAGCAGAGGGCTATGTGAATTCGGAGGAAGAGGTCACTTGGGATATAGTAATTAGAGAAAAATTCATAGGTGACACTGTTTTGGTTGGGGTTTGGAAAAATTAAATTTGGGGACCTGAGCATTCTATGTGGAAAGAACTTTTTGAGCAAAAATATGGTTAGGAATGTTCAGAAGAGATCAGTATTCCCGTTTGATTAGATAATAAGGTCTCTGAAGGGGTGAGTTGATAATACAGCTAGAAATGATTATTTGGAACTAAGTAAGAAACATCTGATACTAGTTCGGGTTTACTAAGCTTATTAAAATTTTGTGTTACCTGTAGCTGCAGGAAATTTTGAGTGTTGGTGTTGCTGATCATTAATGTTGTAACTGAAAATTGGTGTTGTTCAGATAAGCCAGACAAAGGCTGGCTCTGATTACAGGACCCAGTGAGGGTAGGCATCAGGAAAAGGCAGAGAGAGGTCTTGACAGGGCAAGATCACATTAAGAAGGTAGAAAGTATCAGGCAGTGGACAGAATTCTAGATAGCAGGCACTAGGGGGTCAGGGGTGGGGTCCCATTTCATTTGTAGTGGAACCAGACAGCAAACTAAGGTATAGGGAGAAGGGATAGGAGTCTGGTTACTGAAATTGAAGAATAAGATCAGAATGGGAACAGTGGCAAGGTTGGTTTGATGCTGAGTTTGTGAGGTAAGTTAGTCTAGCATCTTTTAAATTTCACTTGATTTAGGGCACTACATTAATATATCCATGTAATCCTTTGGATTGATTTTACAGAACCTTTTTACATATCCTTTTTCATTTGATTTTCTCAACAACCTCAAGAAATTAGGATGTATTAGTCAGGGATCAAGGTTAAAGTGATTTATGTGGGGATACACAGAGCTGGGCCTGTAGCTCGAGTCTTTGAATCTTTCTGTCCCATCATGTTTCTTGCAGTAATGTACATCGGTTTCATAGTCTAGAAAAGGCATCATCTGTAGGTAGGGATTAAGTGACTCCATATACAACCATCTTTTGTTCACTATTCATTCATCAGTTATCATTCTATCAACTACTGTGTACAAAGGGCTTTTTGACTGCTGTAAAGTAAAGGTAATGTGAGGAGTTACCGTTTGGTATTGTGTCATTTTTAAATGTTGATGCCCGGCACTTGGACTCCTAAGAGGTTATTTTAAGTAATTGGACATGTGTGCAAAAGATGTGCATTGTAGCATTGTTTTTAAAAGTTGAAAAAAGGCAACATAAATCATTAGACGATTGATTAAGTTATGATGTATCCATACATGTCTATGATATATGAAGTTTTAAAAATAGGTTGCAAAATAGCGTAAATGGTATGACTAGCCACTTAAAAAAATTAGTAGATAATTTGCACCAACATGGATGGACCTGGAGGGTATTATGTTAAGTGAAATATGCCAGAAAGAGAAAGACAAACAGCGCATGAGTTCACTCATGTGGAAGGTAAACCAACACACAGACAGATAGAACTGTTTGGTGGTTACCAGGGGCTGTGGGGGTGGGGGGTGGGCACAGGGGGTGGAGGGATGCACTTATATGGTGACTGACAAACAATAATGTACAACAAAAATTTCACAATAAAAAAAAATTAGTAGGTATATCGTAAAAAACAGATTTAGGTAGTTAACGTACCAAAATAACCATCCAGTTATCTCAGAATAAAAAATTACTAGTCATCTTTATTTTCTTCACTAAACCATATTTTCTTAATTTTTTGCAATGAACATTCGTTACTTTTGTAATTAGGGGGAAAATGATAAAGCATTTTTTTTAAGTAGCTGGATAAGTAGTAGGTTTTACAATCACTACTAGAGCCGTACCATCTTGGACATGGAGGTAACCCAAATTATCTAGCATATGGCTTTGTGCATGGTGGGTTCTGAGCAAATATTTACTGAATGAATAAATAGGCTAATATTTACTCAATGATGTCAAAAATATTAAAATACTAGATCTCTTTAAATCTCCCATGTATCAATTTATTATACAACTCAAAGTGTGATATGTGTACCATTGTCATATGTGAAGTGATACTCAAACTTTTTTATATTAGTAGTTATGTATTTATTTCAACATCTTAGGAAAAAATGTAACCACTGCATCACATCTGTGACCTCAGGGCTACTGTTTAGAATAAAGCTAATTTCTTTAATTAAAAAAAAATTCAATTTAATGAAAAACATCAGTCATATGCAAAAATCATGAAAATGGTATGATAATGACTGATGCATGGGAAACATTGCAATACTTGATAAAGCTTACTCTCCAAGGTGTTATTTATGAGCGTGTTGCTTAAAAGTAAAATCTGATGCTTACCTCATAGTAACTTTCTTTCACTGTTGCAATGGTGTTTTTCTGATCCCATACACAGAACTTATGGTAATGCCTTTTTTTTTGGCTTTTTCACATCTACTGGCTAGTTATTTTGTGTTACTCCCCACTCTCTTGTGGTACTAAAATAAAAGCCCATTTCCTTCTTTTCCTTCTAACAAAACTCCTTTTCATTTAGTTTTAGGTCAAATGGCATCTTTGTGAAGCCTCCCTTATTATAAATCTCTCTCTATAGGCAAATTTAGATGTTTCTCTCTCTGTTGCTTTGGAACATAGCTTCATAAGTCAGTAAACAATTTTTTTTGTTTTTGAACCCACCAAGAACATGGAATCATGTTACAAATCATCTCCTTTTCCCTTTCCCTAGCTCAATGCTTTGTACATAGTAGATACTCGATAAATATTTGGTCAGTGAATGACTGTTTCTCCCTTCTTTAACCTTTTTGCAGTGGTTCCACTCATAATGGCAAGAGACAGTTATGAAAACTCAACGGGTGGTAAGATGTTTGACAAAGATGCTCTGGAGGAAGATTCAGAAAGTGCTAGTGAAATAGGAGATGATGAAGAATCTGAAGATGGAATTACAGGCATTGACATAGCTTCAGCTGATGATGATGATGATGACGACGATGATGATGGCAATGAAAACAATGAGGAGGAGGATGAAGATAGTGAGGATGATGATGAAAGTGACAGTGGCCCTGATCTTGCGAGGGGCAAAGGAAATATAGAAACTAGTTCTGAAGATGAAGAAGATATGGCAGATTTACTTCCAGAGGAATCTGGTTTTGTGCATGCTTGGAGAGAATTAGATAAAGATGCTCCTCGGGCTGATGAGGTGGTCTTTTGAATAAATAAGATTATTTGTGAAGAGCATGGTACAAGTAGCTTTTATGGATGGGAGGATTGATGTTATTAAGTGGGAAAAGCTTTATTGGTGAATAGTATTCTTGATGATGATTCTGGTTAAAACTTCTTGATATGGAATATATCTGTATAAATTAGATGTCTGTCTAAACAGATAAGGAATAATTAAATAATTAAGTCACATGAAATTTTTGGAAAATATTTGCTTTACCTAGTAGTTTATATTTCAGTTCCTATGGCACCTATTAGAAGTGCTACAGGGTAACATACTCAACTTCCACGTTCATGTATGGGTGACAGTAGCTTAACAAACTTGGTAATTAAAAAATCAGCTCATCGTCTTGTTCTGTTTTAGGAACTAAGAACCTAGGAGAAAGTGCTTATCTGTAGACAGTTTTACTATTGTGTGACTCATCTGAAGTTCTCTTTTACATGTTGAAACTACTTAGATAAATACTATATTGATTATTTCAGAATTTAGGGGAAAGAAGGCATTACATTTTTGGTATCTTTATTTTGCAGGCATTGGGAATGATATAGATCATGTAATATTTAATTTTTCTCATTTCTTAGATTACACGTCGATTAGCAGTTTGCAACATGGACTGGGATAGATTAAAGGCAAAAGATTTGCTGGCTCTGTTCAATTCATTTAAACCTAAAGGAGGTGTTATATTTTCTGTAAAGGTAAGAGTTGGTTTCATTTTGAAGTTAATCTTTCTAAGCATTTTCAGTTAAATCTCATTTTTTTTAAGTCATAGTTTTCCTTTTAAGGAAAATATTATTCTGGAAGTTGTCCGATACAGTAAGTACAAAACTGATATAACAGGTATGAAATAAAGGAAGAGGTAAAATTATTATTATTAATGTGTTATATGATTGTGTATAATTTAAAAACCCAAGGCAATCAATTGAACAGCTATTATAATATAAGCTCAGTAAAGGATTGGGGTATAGATAAACATTTCTTTTAAAATTGCATTCTTCATTACCAATATTAAACAATTAAGGAAAAAATCCTATTTTTATTAGCAGCAGAAACATATAAAATCCTTGGAAATTACCTTAAGTACATGTAACCTATATGAAGTAAACTATAACACTTAATAGTTTGAAAAACTTAAATACATTTTGAGATACTTTATTTCTAGAGAGCCAGCATAGTGATTAAGAATCTAGGCTTTACAGTATGACAGACCTACATTCAGATCTTGATTCTGATACATGCTGTGTGATCTTGGGCATTTTATTAATCTCTCAAGTGTGTTTTCTCATCTGACAAGTGGATATAACAATAGTATTTCCTAGGGTAGTTGTAAGGATTAAATGAAAAGGAGCTCACACTTAATATTGAGTGCAATGCCTGAAACAGCTCTAAATTATTATTTTTCTGTTTAAGTGTTGAAAGATGTCATTCTGCAGTTTTAGTGTAGTTTCAATCAAAATCTCAGTTCAAGGGAAAGTTAAGAAAAAGGATACCAGTAATCATCTAAACGAATAAACAAATGAGAATGACTAATAAATTTTTGAGAAATCATACCACTTTAAATCATACCAGTTACAATGTCTAAACATTTTATAATGCTGCTAGAGTTAACAGGTTTGGCTAAAAATAGGGAGACAAATTAATGGAATGGAATAGGTAAATAGAAGAGTTTATATGATAATTTAGATCAAGGTAAGCTTCTTGAATACATGGTATTGGGACAAATGGACAAGTCTTTATATGGGGAAATTAGTTCAGATCCTCACCTCATAATAGCCGAAAATTAAACTCCAGGTGAAATAAAGAAAAAAATTAAAAATCAAACCACAGAAACAGAATAAAATAGAATTGTGTTTTTGTTAAATCTCGTGTTTCAGGAAATGTATACGTTAGTAGGAATTTCTAGACTTAAAAAAAAGAAAAAAAACCAAAGAATCAACAGGCATAACTATATTTAGAACTTCTACATCCAAACCTATTATATGCAAGTCAAATTAGTAACGAAAACTCGGATCCGCTAGTTGATAGATTGCATATTTCAAACAACTCAAAAAATCTTGTGTTACTTAACAAATGTGTATTAAGCCCAGTAGTATCAAAACAATGCAGATTAATGGAGTTATATTTTTTGACTCTCAAAAGTAGCCAAGATACAAAAATACCAAATCCTGGTGAGGGTGAATCCTTTTTCTTATACCAAGACTGTATCCAATCTATGTGATAATGTTATCATCAGTTCTTTTTTGTTTAAAGAATTTCTTTAGAAGAAAGCATTGGATAAATGATATGCTTTAGAGATAAGTTGGGTATTACAAAATTGTTTCTCTTGATTACTTATGTTTTATGATTTCTGTAATCATTTTTGTGTACTTCATGTAAACTATTTAATCCAGTCATTTTTCATGTGTGATTACATTGAGTTCCTTGAGCTTCGGATCTTGTTTCACTTTTCTTAATTTTTCCCTTGGATCCCAGAACCGTCTTGTCCCAGATGATGTATAGAGGAAATGTTCTACTTTTGTTCCCAAGCTCCACATCTGTTACTTGCCAGCAAAATGGCTATTTTTAAGGAGATTCCTCAGGATGCTTTAGCTTCCTATAGTAGGTTTGGAAGTGAGTCATCCTTGCTGTTTTCATTGAGTCCACTTGTAACTCTTAGAATTCTGACCTTGACAGGTCTGGATATTGTAAGAAAAGGAAAGTATAAATTATGTTGATCTTATTTTTTTGTGTTTAGATATATCCTTCGGAGTTTGGAAAGGAGAGGATGAAGGAAGAGCAAGTTCAAGGACCAGTAGAGTTATTAAGCATTCCTGAGGATGCCCCTGAAAAGGACTGGTATTAAGTCACTGCAGAAAATAAAACTAAACCTCCTAAGTTCATGTCACTAATTCAGAGTTCTGGTCACTTTAATAGTTAGGACTAAAGTTTATACTGTGTCATTTATGGTTAAAGCAGGTTGTAAAGCAGATTAAAGTCTGTCAGAAGTGGCACACTATTCCAACAACATGTTGTGTGTATATTTCTACATTCGTGAAAATAATTATTGCAGTTTTGAAAAACATTTCATGATTAAACTGATTTACAGTTCTCAGTCTCATTGTTCTGAATTAGTAAGTTTTACTTTTTTTCTGAGATGTTGCTTTCCGTATAAGTGGCATTGAAACTCTATTTGCCTTCAAATTATGTAATTTTTCTTATTTGAGGATTAAATAGAAAAAAGAATGATAAAAAGTTCTTTATCATCATAATGTAGTATAGAAAAAAATCAAAGTGGTTTTTAAGCCACTAGATGGAGCTGTGTGTGCACTTAATAAAAATGATGGTTAAATAGATGGGTGGCAGAAGAGAGCCGATGAAGACTCAAAGAATATGTATGTAAGTGAAATTAAACTTACAACCATTTAGACTTGACAACACATGAATTTGGAATAAACGTTTTACAAGATCAGGAATTTCTTTGTAATTAGAGCTAATGCTTTCCTATCTTATTTCACAATACAGTGATCCTGTGTGGGGGTTTTACTTGAGAAGGCTGTATATGGTAGCAAATCAAATAAAAAATTCTAAGAATTAACATCATAGGCAAGCACATGTAATTCTTACACTCTCCTTTTCTAGATACCAAATTCCAATCAAAATACCTGGTCTGTACCTTGTCAAAATAATAAATTGAGCTTAAGTATTTAATGTTCATAAAGGCAAAGTCATGAAGGAAAGATGGATTAGAATGAAGGCCAGGTTGTAATATATTTTTCTTAAAACAATTACCTTTGTTTTTTAAAGGGAGATAGGTATTTATGTTCCCGTATAAGTAAGCTTAATGGTTTTTTTTCCCTTTCAGGACCTCTAGAGAAAAATTGAGAGATTATCAATTCAAACGACTGAAGTACTATTATGCGGTAGTGGACTGTGATTCTCTTGAAACAGCCAGTAAAATTTATGAGGATTGTGACGGCCTGGAATTTGAAAGTAGTTGTTCGTTCATAGATTTA
Organism: Ceratotherium simum simum; assembly: GCF_057802395.1. Taxonomy (NCBI): domain Eukaryota; kingdom Metazoa; phylum Chordata; class Mammalia; order Perissodactyla; family Rhinocerotidae; genus Ceratotherium; species Ceratotherium simum. The sequence continues at coordinate 40,474,136 of NC_141920.1, read as the reverse complement.
AGGTAATCCAGCGTGTGACTTACCAATTTAATCTTGTAGCATAACATGATTATAAGAAGTAAAATATTTGAACTGGTAGTGTTTTCTGTTGTTTCACATTGTAAAAGAAGATTCTTTGCTTTTGGGTGAGCTTTGTCCTGTGGAACATCACTCTTAAGAAAGAAAACTGGAATGAGAAAATGCTAAAGTATTGTGTGTGAATCACCCACATTTATTTCCCTTCAAACGTATCGGCTGTGTTTTTAGGATGATGGGTTATATGTAATGATATTTCTTTGCAACTCTCTTTTAGAACTAGGAACCAGGTGAAGTAACTTTAAAAAAAGCATTGAGATGGTGGCAAAGGAATTTGCTGTTAAACTGGTACCTCTAGATCTGTGCTGTCTAGTATGGTAGCCATTAGTCATATCGGGCTATTTAAATTCATTCAGTTAAAAATTTTTTAAATTTAATATTCATTTGCTTGGTCACATTAGACACATATCAGATACTTAATGGCCACATGTTGGACAGAGCAGATACAGAACATTGCCATCATCACAGAAAGTTCTGTTGGACAACTGCTCTCAGTGCTGCTCAGTGAATGGATGGTGTTGCTGGTATTGTCTTTAGACTTGGGCATTGTTTTCACCACATGCTCAGGCTTCACTGACCCAGAGCTGAAAAACCTTAGATGGTTGTGAATGTCCGTTCTAAGGAAATGGGAAGGTGAACTACTTTACGTTTTTATCATTAGCCTAGTACTTTTGAACCCAGTAAACCATTCTACTGTGACACTTTCGATTGATACCACTTCTTTGTATCCAGGATTGATACCACTTCTTTGTATCCAGGATTTTTAGAGACTTTGTTCCCAAAATGAAATATTTCGGAAAAAAAAATGCATCATTTCATAATCACTATGGCTTTCATACTTCAAAGGCATTCTGACTGGTGGAAAAATACAAATAAAAATTTTTGAATTGATAATTTGGAGTAAGATTTTAGCCTGCTTAAGTATATAGCAAGAAGGGTGTATCTCATCAGACAAGCTATTTTCTTTTCTGTTAACAACTTCAATAGGAGGTGCATGTTTCGAGTATTTAAATAGTGGTTTGCAAACATTTGTTAGAAGGTCAGACTCTTTGGGTATCATGAATTCATGTTAACGTGTTCTCTTCAGGATCATTTTGTTCTTTCTGTTTCCTTTTTGTGACATTTCCATGTGATGTTAGAATAAGCTCTGGCAGTGCCTAGAAAATAACATCAATGACCATGGAAAAAATTTACATTCCCTGTTTTATTGTGTCATACACAACATCAAAAAAGAAAATTGAGTTTTCTGCTGCCACCCAATTATCTAGGGAAAACTTTTTTCATCTGCCCCAAGATATAAAAGTATACATATTAATAGCATTTAAAAATATTGATCTCAGATATTTATTTTTCTTCTACTAAGTCTGTGCAAAAGTGTAGCTGGAGGACGATATTATGTAGACCTAATGAACCTTAATTATCCATTCCTCCCCCCCAAAACTCATTTTTGATAGAATATACAGCATATGCTTTTTGTGTGTGTGGAAATAAAATCTTTTATATGAATTACAAACCTAAATATGGAAAAAATCATGGATTATTTAACTCTTTACCTCCCTCCCCCATTCCTTAGCTTGCTGCCTAAGAATTGTCGGACAATTACAGTGGCGAATTTACATTTAACAGCTATTTGTGAAAAAAAATTGTAAGATAATATTAAGATTTTTTTAGTCTTGAAAAATCAACCTTAAGCTTTTCCTTATTTTCAGTGACACCTCATGTGTATGATACTGTATGTTCAGAACACTTACCCATTAATAATTCTGTTTGATCTTCAGAATATCCTGTAGCAAGGCAATGACTGTGTTATCAGGAGTCTAGGTCTTTTTGAAACATGAGGGACCCATGTTTGTTTGCACCTGACTTATATTAACTGACTCCTAATGCAGGGTTCACTCATATTTAATGGAATTACAGATTTATAGCTTATGAATTTCAGAAATTTTGTTCCAAGATTATTTCTAACATTGTTTACTTCATCTACATGTGTGTTCTGTAGGAACTTTCATGTTATATATGTATAAACTACAACTAATTAGAAGAGAATCTAAGCTCTAGTTGTTTATCACTATGGCATATGTTTAAATAAATTTATTTTTTTTGTTGTTTCTTAGGTTTATACCAGATGATCTTACTTTTGATGATGAGCCCAAGGACGTAGCCTCAGAAGTGGATTTAACAGCATATAAACCAAAATATTTCACATCTGCCGCAATGGGAACATCAACGGTATTTCTTAACTTTTAAAAATGGACTCTATTGCTTTAAGAAAAGCCTTTGTGTATTATTTACTTATAGCATCTTTACAAATGGAAAGTATTCAAAGTTTTAATGCACAGGTACAAATAGAAACGAGACACAAGTGTATTTGCATTTTATCTACCACATCTGTTTGAACCTATTTTCTGTTTTGTGTTATGCCTTTAAGCCTGGGTCAGTTACCTGGGAATATTTTTTTTCTCTTTTCTTTTTTTCATGCATTTGTATTCGAGTAGATTCTTTAGTAAGTAATATGTCAGTTATTAACATCCTAGGGAGTAGGGGGAAGTAGGTAACATTACCTCAAATCACAGTTAAAACAAAACCAGTGGAAGTTTAAAATAGGAACACATTTTTTATGCAGATGTAATCCAAAATTGTAAAAACAATTGAAGTAGAATAATCCAGGACTACTAGATGTCACGTTAATGCTTAATAAAAACCGAAAGATTTCTATTGAATTATTTTGTTACTTAGCTGCCTACCTTCTTTCTTCTCTTCCCTCCCGTAAACTTTCTCCCACAGCTGGACTCTGCAGCAGCCATACAGGCTTCCCACTGCCTTTCCTGTGACAAACCCCTGTGCTCTTCTGAGGACAGGCTGGTGGCAGAGAGAGCTGCTTTATCTGTCAGCTGCATGCTGTGGTGGGCACTGTGGCCTTGATTAGTTACTGTGTATAGTAAAACCCCACCATTATACAATAAGTGAAATCTAAAAGATTCAGTCACATAAAATGTAGTAGGGTCATGTTATTTTTAAGACTGAAAATGACCAGGGCAAGCCTGTCCAGCAAGCCAGTCTGAAGTTCCTAGGATCTGGCTGTATCATCCGCATCTGTCGCAGTTCCAGCAGTGGTTTTGTGGTCATCAGCTCAGGCTTAATTATCAGAATAAGGAGAGTTCTGAATCCTGTGACTAGCTGGAACTTCTAAGACAATGGCAGCTATTTTAAGGATCCCATGGTTAATTGGTGCCCGTTTTGTTGTCCTGGTCTGGGAAGATTAGCCTGAGGAAAAAAAACAAGGATGTGAGACCCACCCTGTGATGAAGATAAAACCTCTCACAGGACCATCTGAGAGTGGGGGCTGCATAGATGGCAGGAGCCAATCACCAGACCCATCATGTTATAGATGAATTCCTGTATCATGGGGTTTACTGTACTTCCCAACCAATAGATGCCTTTCTCATCAGTGGCTCTTAATCTTTTTTTGGAAGATAGACCCCACTGAAATTGTGTTGAAAGCTTTATCGAGAGATTTCACATACTTTGTAGACCTTCTGAAATACCTAGAACTCCAGGTGAAAAATGTGTTTTCATTGATTCATCATAATGTTAGCTTTGTCACTAGTACATTTTCTTTATTTCTTTTCACCACAATTAATTCACACACTGATGAATTTTTACTCCCAGTAATAGAGTGTGTTACATATAGCAGAGAGTTAGGAGGAGGAAAGTACAGGTTAATAGAAATGGTTCCCTTTCCACAAATAGAATACTTTTTTGTTTTTGGTGAGGAAGATTGGCCCTGAGCTAACGTTTGTGTCCAGCTTCCTCTATTTTGTATGTGGGATGCCACCACAGCATGGCTTGATGAGCAGTGTGTAGGTCCGCCCCCAGGATCCAAACCCGCGAACCCTGGGCCGCCGAAGCAGAGCACATGAACTTAACCACTATGCCGCCCGGCCAGCCCCCACAAATAGAATACTTTTTATTAAGTATGTCATTTATTATTTGTGTTAGCATGTCTTAACTTTTTTAGCTTACTGTTAAATATCCAAGTTAACAATAAATATTCTTTAACAAGTTTGGGTTGCTGACATTTCCATTTTTATTTGTGGTTTTTTTGTTATTCATTGGTGAAAGGTGGAGATCACTTGGGATGAAACTGATCATGAAAGAATTACTACACTCAATAGGAAGTTTAAAAAGGAAGAGCTTTTGGACATGGATTTTCAAGCCTACTTAGCTTCCTCTAGTGAAGATGAAGAGGAGATAGAAGAGGAGCTACAAGGTACTTGTTAATCTTTGGTGTTCTACATTTGTAAGCATTCACATACCTAAACTAGACTTGTTATTGGAAATATGTCTTTAGCAGTAGCTTAAAAGGAAATATCAAACTAAAGCTTAAACTGTCTGCAGGGCATACTCACATGTACGGTATGATATACACCTGTAGATAGTAATTAAAATTTTTTTATTTAAAAGTATTTTCTTAGCCTGAATTTCTTTAACCGTAAACATTTTCTTTAAAACCCTGACCTACCAAAAGAAGCCTGGCCTTTTAGACTTGTCATGATTTACATAGTTATGCAATCTTTTAATAAACTAGTAAAATGCTTTATTGCCCCTCTTTTTTAAACTAAGAGCTTCTTTTAGATTGATTGAATATTTTTTACATTCCATTTTTCTCCTTGACTAGTTTAGAAAGTAGACTCTGTTTCTGTTCATTTAATGATTATCCTAGAAATTATGACTTGTGTCCTTAACTTATTATAGTCTAATAGTAATAAATATTTTTACCTTCCTGAAAGACAGTACAAGGAATCTTAAGATAACTTTATGCTTTCCTGTGTATTGTAATTCTATTTTTTTTTAAATCCCACAGGATGTTACTATTACTGTTTTATACTGCTTTTGTTTAAATTTACTCACATTTTCCCCACTTCTTTTCCTCCTTATTCTTTTCTATACCTCATAACTTCTGTCTGGGATCATTTTCCTTCTGCCTTAAGTATAGCCTTGATAATTTCCGATATATCTACTGGTGTCAAATTCTCTTGGGTTTTAGTTTAGTCTAAAAATGTCCTTAGTTTGTCTTCATTTGTGAAGATATTTTCACTGGTAAAAAATTCTAGGTGGACAGTCCTCCCCACTCCCACAAACGTGAAAATATTCTGCTGTCTTCTGGCTTCATTGTTGTTTTTGAGAAGTCAGCTGTCTCTAGCTTTTTTCAGTCTCTTGAAGGTTGTCTGGATTTTTTTCTTTGACTAATTTTAAAGTGTTCTCCTTCTTTTTGTCTTTCTGCAATTTTACTATGAACTAAGAGTAGATTTCTTTTTATTTACTGTGTTTGGAGTTTGTTGGGTTTCTTGAATTTGTGGCATGGTATCTTTCATCAGTTTGGGAATATTCTCAACCAATGTCTATTCAGATATTTCTTCTCCCCTCTCCTTCTGGGTCTCCAATTAAATATATGTTAGATTTTTTTACTGTGCCTTCCATGTTACTATTCTATATTTTTAATCTAGTCTCTCTATGCTGCATTCTGGATATTTTTTTCTGACCTATCTTCCGGTCACTAATTCTCTTTGACGTATTGAATCTACTGATAGACCTATCCATTGAGTTTTTATTTTGGTTATTGTATTTTTTACTTCTAAAAGTCCCATTTGGCTATTTTTGAAATCAGCAATATCACTTTTTATAGTTTTCTGCTCATTGCAGATATTTTCAATGCTTTCTTTTATTTCTATAAATAGAGTAAGCATGTTTTTGTGGTCTGTGTTTGATAATTTCAGTATATCATTTTTTTTCAGGTTGATTTCTATTACTTTACAAGATATTTCTCTTTTGTTTCTGTGCCTGGTTAACTGTGTGTGCTGGTTTGATATTTGAGGTGAGAATATCTTATCAGAGAGAACTTTCATTTACTCTGGTTGTTCTGGGACCACATTACTTTAAGTTTTAAGGCTTGAGGTTCCCTGGACTGTGTGGGTGATGCAAGTCTGTGTGAGGGTTGGTTCACTTCTGGTTGACCCTTGCCCTGAGACTATATCCTTCTGGGTCCCTGCTTAATGTGGGGGTACTAGTTGAAATCTCCCCTCTATGGTTCTTTCACTTTTGTCCTCTTGGCCCTGCCAGGCTGCCAAAACAATAGTTTAGTCTCACAGCTCTTTTTTTTTGGATCAGTAAGTGCTCTCAACACAAAATAGGTCGTGAATGCTGGAATCATCTCTCTGGTGCTTTCTTCTTGATTTTGACTTGGTAATTCTTCACTAATTTGTCAGTTCTTTAAAGTTTCCGTTTCTTTTTTCTTTTTAAAACTCCTTTGAAGCTTTATAAAAGATTTTTAAAATATTTCATCCAATTTAATGTCCTCAGTGAAAGGACATTATTGGTCTGAAGTACCTAGGTTGCCAGTAATGGAAGCCAGAAGTTCTCAGATTATCTTTGTTTAAGAAAAAAATTTTTTTGATGATTTTAACAATCGGTGTATTTTAAAATTGTATATGCTTTTGCTTAAAATAACTCATTTTTTAAAAAGAGAGCCAAAACACCCTATACTGGATCCCCTATACTGGATCTGGCTCTATTTGGAAATTTTGTTGATTGTAATTTCTTATCAGTTTTTGGTTGATGCTGTCTCCCTGATATCTTCACATCTTTGTTCTTCTTATCTAATAGAAGAATTCCCAATTATGCAAAATTGTAAGAGGTTTAGTGCTGACAGCAAATGAAAAACCATAAATGTGAAACATAGGTATAAGTATTTTAAATTAGCAGGAATGAATATTCTTACTTTTATTTATAGCTTAACATTTTTTATACCTGGCGTTTTGGTTTTCCTTTTGCATGTGTATTGTTTCTATAACCTAAATGTCAAATTAAATAAATCCTTAAATGCTTCTTCAGTGTTATCAATGACCATTAAACCTTAACTCCCTTAGATCCTATGGTTGGCCTATCACCATTTCTTTTAGACTACTGAAAATATTGCTTCATTTTTCTAAGTGTTTCGTAAACTACTCTTGAACTGTGTTCCATGCATGGAACAGAAAATCACGTTTAATCATTCCAGTTTATTTGTTCAGACATCTAATATTAATAAAACCACATAATTTCTTAGGTATTCAGTAGTCTTTGAAAAAAGTATATGATTTGCAATGCTAGTTATGTTGGACACAAAAGCCTTCACATTTTTTTAAGGCTTCAGTGGCTGTTGCTTGTTAATTTTGGCATTCCAGACAATTGAGTGACCATTTTATTTCTAGTGTACACAGAACAGTCAAGTCCTTTCTCAAATAGCCTTTACATCTTTTCCTCCCATAGATATACTAATTTATCTACATTTTCTTTTTATTTATATGCCTATATGGTGATGTAGCACCTTTCTAAAAAATCTAATTAGTTTTTCTGCACTAGCAGCTCTAAGATAAAGGAAAAAAGAGAACATTCCATGTACACTTGTGAAGATTGGGTACAAGTTTTTCAAGTGAGTTTCTTTGATTAGTTTGGGAGAACTAAACTAGATTTATTTTTTTTTTTTTTTTAAAGATTTTATTTATTCCCCCCAAAGCCCCAGTAGATAGTTGTATGTCATAGCTGAACATCCTTCTAGTTGCTGTATGTGGGACTCGGCCTCAGGATGGACGGAGAAGTGGTGCCTCGATGCACACCCGGGATCCGAACCTGGGCCACCAGCATTGCGGCGCGCACACTTAACCACCAAGCCACAGGGCCGGCCCTAAACTAGATTTAAAAGTGACATTATTGACATCTGGGCAGCTAATATTGTGAAAAAAGAAGTATTAATTTATCAGCGTATTCTTGTTAAGGTCTTGGGCTCTCCTAGTTTCAAATCCTGATTTTACCACATAGTGAAGTTACGTAGGTTAAGTTCCCTTAGCCCCCATGCCTTTCTTTCCATAGCTATAAAATGAGGATCGTAATAGTACTTGGCTCATGGTTGCAAAGATTAATTTCATAAAATGCTTAACATACTACCTCATATTATATATTTTTACTTCTAAAACTTTAAGAATTAGTGGCTTTTGTTTGAAATATACTACTCGTTAAGTTTAAAAGCATGCATTTTTCTTCAATATTTTGATTAGTTGCAAGCTTACTTTAATCTGTAATTTAATACCTCTGATAGATACATAGTATATTTGAGTGCCTTAGACTTACTAGATGTTCCTAGTGTCGTTTTTAAAAGATCATAGCAGGGCTTCTTACTGTTAGGATTACTTTTTTTCATTCCTTATGTAGTATTAAAGCCTTCACAAAGTATTGCCCTTGAATTGGGAAAAAACAGGCCTACATGAGTTATCCCACACTTAAGAGCTTTGCAAAGTAAAATTTTAGTACTGGAAAAAATCAATTTAAAGTAGTCCATCAGAGACTTACCACTAAAATTTCAACCTGGAAGGGGCTTGCTTCTAATTATGTTTTCAGAAGTAAGCTTTTAATAGAAAAAAATATATTACCATTTTGTTAATGTGTTCCTGATGTTTTATCTATTGAATTACAGGAGACATGACAGAATTCCATCCAACATTGTTATTGTGGCACAAAGCACAAACAGGAAAAAAATGAATTTCAGCTGTTTGAATGAAAATGTAAAAGTGTGATAGGATGGAAAGAATGTCCTGGACTGTTTTTCATTCATTAAAAAAAAAACACTATAAAAACATTTACTTAACCATTTTTTTTTCCATCTCACCTTTTTTAGGATGTAAGGACAGTCTGTTAACATTGATGTTTCACAGCTAAATGCTTAATAATGTTAGACATTTTTAGTGACCAGTTAGCCATAGCTCATAGAAGAGAGGGTCTTCATTATGCTGCTTCTAAATTTTCCTTTACTCGGGACATTTAGTCAATTCAATAAGTTTGTATGTTTTGCATTAAAACCCAGGTTCTTAATTTATGTTTTTGCTTTGGAGAACTATAGTGGAAATATAAAGCAAACAAACTTTTAACATATTAGTTTTCTTTGGTATTTGTTGCCCATGAATTTTATTCTGTTCCTTTGTATTTTAATTATTTTTATAAGATTAGGAAATGGAAATGTGACTATTTTTCCCACACGGGGAAATTAGTTGCATTAATTTCTAATTTATTCATTTTTATTCTTAGTGTGTTAATGAGATCCTGAGGGTAAGCGTGTATGCCCAACATCAAATGGAAAAGATTCATTATTCTTCATTTCAGATTACAAGTAACTTCCTTTATCTGTCTCTTCAGCGTGAACAGCTAAATCCGTGTACCAAATGCATCTCAACAACAGAATGATTTTGAAATGTGAATTAAAATAAGAGAAATTAAGAAGTTTAATTCTGATTTTGATGTTCTATTGTTGCATTATGTCTGACAGCATCTTTTAGAAGGGTGCTGTAGTGACTGTGAGATTTAAATACTAGAGTTAGACGTGAATTATTTCTGTGTTAAATGAAATTGATTTTTTTGTTAGATGATGGAGTCAATGTAGAAGAAGATGGGAAAACAAAGAAAAGTCAGAGGGATGATGAAGAACAAATTGCTAAATACAGGCAGCTCTTACAAGTTATTCAAGAAAAGGAAACGAAAGGCAAAGAAAATGATATGGAAATGGAAATTAAGTGGGTTCCAGGTAAGAATTAGATACTAACTAAATGTTTGCTTGTTTTTCTTCATTTCAGGATATCGAGTGCATTTTAGATATGAAGGAAAAGAATATTAACTCTTTTTTGGAAACATAAACTTAAAAAATCTTATTTTCCAGAAATGTTTGGTGAGGAAGTTAGCCTGGCATTTGCGTACATCATTTAATACACTTCCGGACTAGTGCTGTAGACTCTTGCCAGCTTGTTCTTGACTGGTTTCTTTGATTTACTAACTGCAAATTATTCCTGTCCGTTTATGAAAGTAGACCTTTCCTAAGTTTGATTCTAGAATTTTCAGGATATAGAAACTTGAATCTTGATGTGTTCTAAAATCATTAAACGTTTCAAAATATGTACTTCATAAGTGGACTTTGCTCCTGTAACTCCTCCTAGACCTTAATTAATGAGGTTTGACTAACTCAAAATATGTAATACATAGTTGTCCATCTCAATTTTGCTGTGAATAGTCAAAGTAGAGACTAAGGTTCAACAATTTTTTTAGAGTAGTACAATAGTAATTAAAACCCTATCAAAGCTAAACAGATAAAAGCTAGGATAAATGCAGATTGTTTTCTAGCATATACATTTTTCCAACAATCCTAGGCAGATCAGCATGTATGTTTTCAAGCAATATTGTTTTTGCATGTACGTTTTCAACTATATTGTTAGAATTGTTCAGCAAAAGAGCACAAAGCCTGCTTTAAGTTGAGCCTCTTTGTCAGTATGTTTCGCAATAAGGCGATATAACCATACCACTCAGGGATGTTTGTGAAGAAATTTTTTACTTAAGGTCCTTGCCTTTATGATTCCAAGGAATGTTGAATTCTATTTAAGTCAAATATGTTGTGATTGTAGCTTAATTCTAATCTTAGAATGAGCTTATTGAGTGAAGATATTTTAAATGAACATATTTAAACTGAGGTACTCAGTTGACTGTTTGAGAAAGCAGATTTAAAACAAACTTGATTGAGAAGTTTTATGGCAGATACTTCAGAGTTATATTGAGTGGACTAGGTCTAACCTTTGTCTTGATTAAATACAGTTATGTAGAGCAAATACCAAAAAGTGATATTTACTCTTATGTCTATAACTGGGAGATTTAAGCAGTACAGTTTTCCTAGAGTAAACCTCACTTGGTCATGGTGTATTATCCTTTTCATATATTTGTAGGCTCAATTTAGTAATGTTTTTTTAAAGATTTTTACACCTGTATTAGGAATATTTGTCTATAGTTCTTGTTTATTGCATTATCTTTAGTTTTTGGTATCAGAGTAATGCTAACCTCATGAAGTGAATTGGGAACTCTTCCCTCTTCTATTTAGCAGTACATTTTTTTTGTGTGTGTGAGGAAGATCAGCCCTGAGCTAACATCCATGCCAATCCTCCTCTTTTTTGCTGAGGAAGACTGGCCCTGGGCTAACATCTGTGCCCATCTTCCTCCACTTTATATGGGACGCTGCCACAGCATGGCCTGACAGTTGGTGCATCAGTGTGTGCCCGGGATCCGCTCCCAGGCTGCCAGCAGCAGAGCACGCGCACTTAACCGCTACGCCACGGGGCTGGCCCCTAGCAGTACATTTGTATCTTGGCTTTTTAATTTGTTGATGTAATATTAATGTAACATAAAATCTTTTAGAAATGTAAAATGAAAAATTATCATCTGTAACTCCACTACCCTAATTCAGCCACTGAGTGATTAGGTAGATAGTGGTTTATCATTTCTCTATTGTTGAATATTTAATCATATTTCTAATCTTTCACTACAGTAGACCTATGGCATTGGAAAGAAATGTGACCTAAGGCCGTTAACAATCCCAAACCCATAAATATCAGTACTTTCTTTTTTTTTAATTAATTAATTTTATTTTTTTGGTGAGGAAGATTAGCCCTGAGCTAACATCCGTTGCCAGTCCTCCTCTTTTTGCTGAAGAACACTGGCCCTGGACTGACATCTGTGCCCATCTTCCTCTGCTTTATATGTGGGACACCTGCCACAGCATGGCTTGATAAGTGGTGCATAGGTCTGTGCCTGGGATCCGAACCTGCAAACCCCGGGCCGCCAAGGCAGAGTGTATGAACTTAACCACTATGCCACTGGGCTGGCCCCTCCGTACTTTCTTATATCTCTTCACTTTCATCACCAGCCAAGTAATTGTCTTGCTATTTTAGGACCTTTTACTTTTAAAAACAATTTTTAACAAAGAGCCCCCCACCCAACCACCCCCATTTTAGAAATGTGTCTCTGCATGTAAGAACTAGTAGAGAGCAGTCAGACCACAAAGAGAAGCTTATACTGGCAGTCAGGCTCATTCACTAGTCAGTTATGTGACTTGCTCATTCACATAGCAACTTTGCATGTGCTGTGGATCAACCTGTGGTTCTCTTACAAGCTGTTAAAACTACCATTGTCAAAACCTCAAATGTTAAAAATCTCAGATGCCAAGCATCTAGGATGTTATAAATAATCTATAGCTTTTTCCATATTTTAAATTATTTTTATAGGATAACTTTCCAGAAATGGAATTACTAGGAAAGGGCACGAACAGTTTTTGTGTCTTGAGATTATTGCCAAATTGCTTTCCAAAACGGTTGTACCCTCTTATAATCCCTTCAACAGTGAGCAAAAGTAGCAGTTTTATGGAATTATCCTCAACATTGGGATATATTTTTTATTGTTAATTGAATGGAGGAAAATTGGTATCTAATATATAATGCATTTTTACAAAGGTCTTTAACCCTAGTGTTTTTGAAGACCTCAATGGGATATTGGTTACCTGTGAATCCTTGGTGTGTATGTGCATGCTAGTGCACACGTGTGTGTGTATGTATAAATGTATAGGGTCTTTTACATGCTAGATATGTTAAATGAAATAAATGAGCTAATCTTCCAGGACATCAGTTAGTTGTTCGGAAAGTAGGACTAATAATACCTTTTTTGCTGAATTTGAGATATTTATAAAGGTACCTTATAAGCTAGATTACTATTCATGTCGTATTTGTATTTAGGTGGATTTGTGTCTTAAGAAATGTGTGTTCCCAGTAAAAATTACCCTAAATCTCGGGACTCTTGTGATGTTATACTTCAGTAAACCACAGAGGGTCAGTATGAGATTATTTTGTATCATTAGTCGGTTTTTCTGTGGCTTGAATTTCCAGAATGTTAAGCTCTTCAGAAAAATAAGTACTCTTCATCACTAACACTTGTTGGAGTATGGTTTGGTTTAGTTTGGTTTTTAAAGGAATTTTAGTTTAGACTATTTAAACTTCCTATCGTTTTACATTGAATTATACAGTACAGTAACATCAAGATTTTAATTCCTTAAGGGTAAAGTATTAAGGGAGACAGATAACAGATACATGGGTGTAACAACTAGAATGAACTACTTTTTCTATTTATTTTCTAGTTCCTTATGGAATGTGATAATACAGCCATATTAATTAGGATTATAAATAAGTAAAAATGTTGAATTGTAAGATTTTTAAAGAAAATTGTAATTCATTATTTTGGTGTATGCGGAGTAATATTTCCTTTCTCAATGTGTTGCTAAAAAAGTATCCTGCCTGACTCACTTTGAAGAGTAGATAAGGTGATGCATATAAATAGCATGTTGGGCCTTCATCAATGAATGTACCTTATTAGGGAATTTTTTAATATACATATAAATGAAGCATAATCAGTTTTATCTCTTACATATTAAATAACCTCCCATATATTAATAATTTATCTATGTAATAATTTTTTGTTGTAGATAATGTGTAAGCTGTATGTAAATAATATCTTTGAAATTCCATCCAGAATATGAACAAAAAATGACATGTTTCTTTGTTTATAATCTTAAGAGAGATTAGATATGATAAAAGTCCTCTGGTTTAATAGATGCTGGTAAGAAGGATATCTGGTCTTTTTTCTACTCACCATCCTGCAGTACCCCAGCTTTCCTTCAAATACTTATTGAGCATTGACTATATGCCAGGAACTATTCTAGACACCGTGTGAACAAAACATACAAATCCTTGACCTCATAAATCTTATATTCTGGTGAAGGGGAGACAGATGAGTCTCTAGTAAGAAAAATATTTGAGCCAAGACCGGTAGAGGTCAGGGAGTGAGCCATGCAGATAAGAGTGTGAGAGCAGAGGAAATAGCAAATGAGTGGCCTTGAAACTGTAGCTTATCTATTGTATTTGAAGAATAGCAAAGAGAACAGTGTGACTGGAGTGAGTGAGTGGAAGAAATAAAATAGATGAGCTCAGAGAGGTAACATTGGGCCAGATCATGAAGGTCTTGTTGGCCGTTTTAGGGACTTTAACTTCTTCTCTAAGTGAGATGAGAAGCCAGTGGAGAATTTGAGCAGAAGAGAAACAAGATTGACTTATTTTTCAACAGGATCACTCTAGCTGCTGCCTTGAGAGTAGATTAAAGTGGGAGGCAAGGACAAAATTGGGGAGATCAGTCAAGAGGCTATTGCAGTAATCCTGAGATAACGAAGATTGTGGGTGAAACAGGTTTGCAAGGGAACCTCAAGAATTCTCTTTTGTTCACATAAGTTTAAGATGCCTATTAGGTATCAAAATAGACATGCCAAGGAAACATTTGTTTAAACAATTTAAAGTTCAGGGATGAGATCAGGTCTGGAGAGAGAAATTTGGGCATCTTCATTGCATAGATCTCTGAAAGTGAAGAACACCAATGGAGTGACTATAAGTAGAGAAGAAAAGAGGTTCAAAAACTGATCCCTGGAGCACTCCAGCATTTAGAGGTTGAGGAGGTGAGCAGGGACCATCCAAAAGCAGCTGGGAAGAAACTCCGAGAAACACAGGAAGAATTTCAGGGTTGCCGGATATCCAGACAGCCGAGTGAAGAAAGCATTTCAATGAGAAGATGGGTCGATAAAATACAAACTAAGAATGACTGTTAGATTTGGCAACATGGAGATCATCAGTGATATTGAACAATTTTGGTGGAACAGGGAATATGAGATAAAAGTGGGTTCAAGAGAGAATGAGGAGTGGAATTGGAAACAGCAAATACAAACAGCTCCTTTTTCTAAAATATTTGACTTAGAAAGTTGCAGGCATCATGACACTTCATCCCTAAAAATACTTCAATATGTAATTTTCAAAAACATAGACGTCTTCTACATATGCAGAATGCCATTATCACACTAAAGGATCTTAATATTGACACCATAATAGTCAAATTTTTCACTTGTTCCGGTAACATTCTTTATAGTTTTTTCTTGGTCCAGGATCAGTCAGTTTTAAAGTGTCTAGAATAGTTGGCTTATAGAATACCCACAGTCTGGATTGTCTGATTATTTCCTCACAATTAATTCAGGTAAAAAGTTTTTGGCAAGATTTCTCCATGAATGATGTTGTATACTTCCCATTGCTTCACATCAGGAGGCACGTAGTGTCAGGGTGTCCTATTATTTGTGCTGTTAACTTTGCTCACTCAGTTTAGGTGGTGTCCAACTCATTTTTCCATTGTAAAGGCACATTTTTTGCTTTGTAATTGGTAAGTAATTTGTGAGATGTGTGAATATCCTATTCCCTAGCATTTTACCTGGTGGTGTTAGCATTCATTGATGATCCTTGCTTGAGTCATTTATTATACTGTTGGATGCAAAATGCTGATTTTCTATTTCTGTCATTCCTTCTACATTTATTAGTTAGCATTCTGACTAATGCTAGTAGAGCTCCCTCCCCACCCCTTTTTAAAGTTACTGTGGACTCATGGATTGACAGATCTTGAGGAGTTTTCATATAATGGGTCACAGAGGAATGGGAAAGAAACTGGAGGGGAAGTGAGATCAAGAGAGCATTTTTCTTTCACATGGGAAAACAGCATGCTATATGCTTCTGGGAATGATCCACCAGAGACAAGAAAAAATGATGATGCAGAGAACTACGTTCTAAAGTAGGCAGAAGGCGTTGGAACATTTTTGCACAAGTGGAGGATTTGGTCTTTGGTAGATGTACATGGACATTTCATCCATTGTTAACAAGAGAGAAGAAGGCAAAGAATATGGTCACAGAGGCTAATGGGTAGAAATGGTGCTGGGAGCTTGTGGTAGTCTTCTGTTTTCTTTTATTTCTTAGTGAAGTAGGAAGTAAGGTCATCAGCTGAGAGTAGGAATAAGGGAGGAGGCAGAGGTTTGAAAAAAGAGAAGATATAAAATAGTTGTCTAAGAGATTGGCGAAGAGGGAAATTTAAGAGTATTCCTGAGCAACAATAGGGGTGCAGTTGAAGTTCATGGTCATGTAAAGTAAGATGAGTCAACATAATTATGTTTTTCTTTAGCTGCATTTAATGGTATGGTGCAAGCATGGAGTAAGGAGACAGTTGGATTAAACCAGACTGGAAGATTTGTCAACCAAGTATGACCAGGCAAGAGAGGGGCAAGGGGATTGAGGTTATATGCAAGGGAGTGATTGTAATGATGGGCCATGGTATCTATGTTGGATTAGAAGGGAAATGAGAGTATGTTGGGGGTAAGGGATGGGGAAAAGGTGAGAATATTGGTGAATTGTAGGTCCCTATGAGACAGAAGAATTATTAGCCTTGGGGTACTAGAGAGAATAAAATGGAAAGATTGGAGCTAGCAGTTGAAGAGTAGGATACTTGAAATTAAGATTATGGTGCAATTGCAATTTTTGGTAATGACATGATCTAGTTATGATCCTGGGAGTGAGGTGGAGTATAGAATGGGTGGAGAAAAGGAGGTTAGTGAACTGTGGGGCCCAGGATGTTGGAAGGGTCATATGTGTTACTATTGAAATCACCAGGAATAATAACAGGGCTAGTATTGGAGTGAGTGTCAGTGAGCCAAGAGCTTAGCTCTTCAAGAAATGAGAGGAGAGACTGCAGTCATTAGATATCTGCAATAAGGAGGGCTAGTAGGTGGTGTATTCTGATAACATGATATTCAAAGTTGGGGGCCTTGGGGAGGAGGGCCAGCCAGTGGACTGGAGTTGGCAGTGAGTAGCAAGAGGGACAGACTATGGGAGAGAAAAATTCACCACCTAAAAGGCATACAGGGGAAGCAGTGTCCCCAGAGGAGAACCAGGTTTCAGTGAGACTCAAATTAGCAGGTGAATGGATAAAGAGGATTTTGTTAATGATTATTAATGACTGATTATTACTGACTAATGTGTAGAAAGGCTTCACTGTTGAGGAAGGGTGGGAAATGGGAATGTTCAGCACCTTTCTAGGAAAGGGAATGATTTGGAAGTTGCAGACTTCTTGTGACAGATTTGCGTAGAGACAAAGGGCATAGTAAGGTTAGTACTGACACATTTAAAGCTGTAATAGTGGTGAAACTGTCACTGTCTTGGGGGAGATTTTGTTAGGAGCACCCGGTGCTGTAGAATACTTACTCTTTTGAAGGAGGCATGGAAGCCAGAGGAGAAGAAGCAAGGACTCTTCTTGCTGTCTCACGCTGAAAAAGGAGTCCTTTCTTGACTCCCACTGTCAAGCAGGAGGTGGGTGTGCAGCTCTTCCTTACTCTGCTTACTCTTTCCTTTACTCTTTACAGTTGTATTCTATTTTTTTTCTGGTGTCTGCTCTTTATCCTTTGTCCTTCCGTTTTCCCCACCTTTATTTGATCTCCATTCCTCTAAGTGTCCCACTATTCAGAAGCTTAAACACAGAGACGTCAATGACACGTATCCATGGCCATTGTATTATTCATTCTTTATTCAGAATTAAATGTTTTTGAATCAGTTGGGCATTCATTTTTCTAGGCAGCCGTGTTTCAAACATTTTAATTTTCAGACATTCTCAAAACCTGTTCACTATTTACTTTTGGCTATATCTCTTTTTCCGTTTTTTTTTTTTTTTTTGTAAGGAAGATCAGCCCTGAGCTAGCATCCATGCTAATCCTCCTCTTTTTTTTTTTTGCTGAGGAAGACCGGCTCTGAGCTAACATCTATTGCCAATCCTCCTCCTTTTTTTTTTTTTTCCCCAAAGCCCCAGTAGGTAGTTGTATGTCATAGTTGCACATCCTTCTAGTTGCTGTATGTGGGACACGGCCTCAGCATGGCCAGAGAAGTGGTGCGTTGGTGCGCACCCAGGATCTGAACTGGGGCGGCCAGTAGCGGAGCGCGCGCCCTTAACCGCTAAGCCACAGGGCCGGCCCCTCTTTTTCCGTTTTTTGCCAAAGTATCTATTGTTTGAAATATATTCACAAAAATGTTTTTTTGGTCAGAACTTTGAAAATAACCAGATGTTTAAAATTTTGAGTTGAGTGTAGAAGAGAGTATTAAATGGAAAGCCTGAACTTAAAATAAGCTAAAAGAATTTGCATTTTGCTTCATATTTTCCTGACAGGGAGGAAACAGCTCACAATGCCCTCTCGTAACTTGTACACAGCTAGTAAGTGGCTAGAATTTTAAAAACTTAAGGTGTGCGCTCCTTCCTTGAATCATCTAGTTAACAGGGTGACTGCAAGAGCTTTTGTAAGGTAATAAGCTGAAGCTTTACTGTGCAAAAAAAAAATTTGAATCATTTGTGGAATGTGTAATAAAAATGTGAAGCAGCTAGGGTTATCTAAAAATGTTACCAGCACATTTTCTCCATACAGTTACCAATAAATTTCTCAGAACTTCCTGGATTATTTTAAAGATTATTTTCTTTCTTAATAGTATTAAGATTTAATTTAAAAAAAAGTTTTTCCAAGAAGCTTTACGAAAAGATCTAAAGCAAATACTGAGGAGGTTTTTATACCAGTAGTAGTTTCAGAAAGTGTTAAAATTCTATACTTTATGAAGTTTCAGGTTAATTGGTCTGCTGTTTTAGGATCCCACTTAAATATGTAAATCGATAAGGGCCTCTGGTTGCAAGCATCTAGGATGATTCTGTTAATGTGGTTCTTCCCTCTCTGCACATGTTATCACGTCACTTGTACTGTTTGCATCTGTAGCCACTATTTCCAGACAGTAGTCCTTTTTTTTACTTTGCCTAAGATTTACAATCTGCCTGAAGTCAGTTCAAGAAGAGAGAGCTTGTTTCATGTATTGTTTTCCCACAGCCCACAGCTATGCTGATTTGTTTGAAGTTGGGAGTTCTTTGGTCTTTAAAGCAGAACTTTTGCCATTCTGTTTGAGGGTGTCCCACGTCATCATTCTATATACTAACTGCCTGACTAGCAAACTATCATTTTTCTCACACGTGTTCCACATGTTATTTTGAGAGTATTCACTCAGACTGCTTACTTTCAACAGTTTCATTATTGCTGTTCTTTTTTTTTTCCTAAAGCTGAAAAGTCATATAACCTTAAGTTTACTACTTTAATACATTCATTATTTTCCCAATTTTTTTTTGTGATAAAATACACATAACATACAATTTACCATCTTAACCATTTTTAAGTGAACAGTTCAGTGATATTACATACATTCATATTTTGTACAACCATCAACACTATCCATCTCAAGAACCCTTTTCATCTTTGCAAAACTGAGCCTCTATATCCATTAAACAATAACTTTTCATTCTCCGTCCCCCCTACCCCTGGCAACCACCATTCTACTTTCTGCCTCTATGACTTTGACTGCTCTAAGTACTTCATATGAGTGGAATCATACAGTATTTGTCTTTTTGTGACTGGCTTATTTCAGTTAGCATTATGTCCTCAAGGTTCATCTATGTTGTAGCATATATCAGAATCTGCTCCTTTTTTAAGGCTGAATAGCATTCCATTGTGTGTGTGTGTGTGTACCACATTTTGCTTATCCACTTATCCATTGGTGGACACTTGGTTGCTTCCGTGTTTTAGCTATAACACATTCATTTTTACACATTATCTTCTACAAGTACACGTAGTTGAATATATTATATCCCCATTTTCCGTTCTTCTTTTTGGTTTTATTTCTCATACTTATTTTTATATGTTTCTAAATAATCTTTATAATCATAATGCCTACATCAGATTCCATTGTGTTTCTGATTTTTAAGTTATGAATTACTTCCCTGATGTTATGTTTTAGACTCTTTCTAATGTTTTGCTATTGTAGATAACATAATAACCTTATGTTGAATTTTCTTAGGGATGAATTCCTAAAAGTGGAATATCTTCATGTCTCTTGTCATATATCTTGAAATGGTTCTATTAATTCATGGTGCTAACTGGGGAACACTTTATTTTTTAATTTATGAAGGTTCCTCAGAAATGCTTATAAAATTATATGTAAAATCAGATCTAGTTTCTGCAATAGGTTCAAGTTTTGAAGCCACGTAAAGTATGGGGTCATAAGTACTTTCTGTAGATCTTTGGCTTTGTGCAAAACTTATCCCATTGTGGGACCATATGCCATATGTCTGTGCTCTGAAAGATTTACCAGCCTTTCTCAGTGCCTTTTTCGTTAGACCATTGTAGACAATTGCTTACTGACTATAATGCACTGATAATTTTCAGCTTCGAGGTCCAAGGTAAAACCATTAAAAATGTCTGTGTGTTGAGTTGGTGGCTAGGCAGGCTGAATCTGCTGGTTTCAGGTGGGAAGGACTCTGTGTTATTCATTACACATTGACACGTGTTTGCCTGATTTAATCTTCTAGGGGAAGAGAGTGTAAGGGTACTTTCCTTCCTTAGGATAATCTTCACTAAGGATGGGTGGGATAGCTTTCATCAAATGAGCTATCAAGAGATATCCTTAGCTTAATCTACTCAGTGACATGGAAAACTTTTATCTGTAAAATTATTTGGCATAAACTTGAAAATCTGATCTTGCATGGACCAATAATTGGACTCGGGTGAGTTCCCTTTGGTGTTTGGAATAATGTGCCTTAGTGATAAATTGAAGCATATACTTTAAAGGCATATGAATTGCTAAGAATTGGCTTGCATGAATTAGGGAAGTATGTCTGCATAGGACTTAACCAGCTTTTCCTAAACATTGTCAGTTCGGGTTGTCATAAAATATATTTCATTTTAGATTCCCATTACTCCTTCTTTTTGTAGAAGCATAGAGAGGTTTTAAAATATTTTTGAAAGTAATTTATTTGGATGCATAATTTTAACCCAAAAGAATTATATTTTAAAATATCCTTTAGAGGAAGAAGGGGAAATTTACACTTACTGAAGGCCTATGGTGTATCAGGAACTGTGCTAGGTACTTCACAGACAATATTACATTAAATTCTTCCAGTGATTCTTTAAAGTGGTTGTTACCCCATTTTGTAGAAGAGAAAACTGAGGCACAGACTTGCTCAAGATCACAAAGCTAGGAATAGAAGAACTGTAATTCAAACCTTGATCTGTCTGACTTCACGACCCATTAAAATTTTTGAAGAGTATCCCCTGGGTTGCTAAGTAAATCTGGAGCCCAACCTGTTCATTTAGTGCTCTTCTCAATCTGCTTGTGTTTACTATTGTGTGCACAAAGATACCCAAGACCCTCAGTGAATTTTATTTGAGAATTTAAGGACGTTTTATTTAAAGGGTAATAATAATAAATGCTTACCTAGGATGACCCAATGTATGTTGTCATAGACTTGTCAGGGTGTGGGAACATTGTGTTCTGCAGCAAGGGTCACATGTGTGACAACATCTGATAAAACTGTCTTCTGATGAATAAGCTGTTGTGAAAGTTTAAAAAAAAAGGCAAAGCAAGGCTTTTGAGTATTTGCTGTTGAACATTGCAGTCTTCTAGATGTGCATGTTATTAGTTGGTATTCCAAGATTCTGATTATCTTCTTGGACCCAAAGAGAGCTTGACCTGTCATAGATTTCCTTAATAGGTTTTGTTTTCAGAGAATCCCTAAAAATAGAAACAGTGCTTGCTTATGAGACAAGCCATGGAAATACTGAAGTCCTAGATTTTCATGTTACTTTCATTCTTTATTACTCTTATTCTATAATTTTTTTAAATGTTGCAATAGAGGACGTTGCCAATGAAATAAACTCTGAGTTAATTACAAATACTAGAAAAGTTGAAAGAGTAAACCTTAAATGATAACTCTGTTTCAGAGATTCTCAACCAATATACCGCCAGTGGATTACAGATTTGCCAAAGTGTTGATCCCTTTAGCCCCTAGGCCAACCAGAGCCCCCAGGTTGGTATCCTTCTCTGGTTTCTTCCTCCATTTGCTCCACTGTACTGTACAAATATTATCATTTTTAATGTCTACCATTATATGAAAAAGGCCGGGAAGGCACTGCTTTCCTAATAGTTATTTTGGAAGTCTTTTTAGAAATAGTCAGAATATATAGTTTACTGATCTATAAACCCACCCCAGTAAATGGGGAAGAAAATGCTTAGATTGCAGCAAGAAAAATCTAGTTTGAAAAGTTTTTAAATATTGAAATGCTAGGGGGTTGAAGTGTTTTTCGTTTCCTTTCATTTTTATAAAATTTTTTTCTTTAATTGACTTAGAAATGCCATTGGTTGTACCCTAGCCTCAAAATATCCTTGCATATTAATAGCTTAAGTAGTCAAAAACTCTCCCAGCGAGGAAAACAATTAGGCACCCCTGAGTTTCAAGCCACCAATTTACAGGTCGATTTTCAAATACAGTTTATAGATTGGGACCTGCTTATAATGAGATTTGAGATTGTATTAGTAGTTTACTGTGATCATGGAAAGAGCATAGAGGGCTTGCATCAGAAAATGGGTTAAGTACCTATTCTTTTGATGGAGATTAACTGACAAAAGGCAGGTGAAAGTGAGTTTAGCCTACAGTTGTCAAAGAGTAAACATTCACTACCCTTTTTTTCCCCTATGTTTTATTGTGGGGGGATAAAGATAGATACAAAAGGTAAACACAATATATATATGCAGTTTAAAGAACAATAATAAAATGAACACCTGTGTATCCAGCTTAAGAAAGAACATTACTAATGTCTGCAGTCCTCTATGAGATTCCCCACTTCCACCCCCTTCCTTCCACTACCAGAGCAAACTATGACACTACATTTCTTATTAATCATTCCCTTTTTCTACTGTAATGGTTTTACCATATATGCATGCCTAAACAGTCTGTATCTAGTTTTTTTAAATTGGAACTTTATAAAAGCATCCTCTGTGTATTCTTCTGTCACTTGCTTTTTGCTGTTAACATTCTATTTTTGAGAGTTATCCATATCCATATGTGAAGATGTGGTCCATTAATTTTCACTGCTACATGGAATTCCATTAGAGATATATCACAATGTATCTATTCTGTTGCCAGTTATTGTAGTTTATTGCTGTTATAAACCATGCCTTTGTGAATATTCTTGGACTTGTCACCTGGGTATATATAGAATTTCTTGGATATATGTAGAATTCCTTGGTTGTGGAGCATGCTCACAGAAACTATGACTAGGTCATGCTGAATTGTTTTCCCAGGTTCTTGTACTATTTTCCTCTAACAGTAGTGTGCGTTTCCATAGCTCTTTATCCTCAGTGTTAATTAATATTGTCAGGCTTTTCAGTTTTTGCCAGTTGAGTATCTAAATAAAGGTTTCTCATTTTGGTTTTAATTTGTGTGTTATTCTCAAATATTTGTTGAGTTCCTGCCATGTGTGCCAGACTGTTCTTTTCTCTGGAGATTTAGCACTGAACAAAATGGACAAAGGTCCAGGCCTTCATGGGCCCTACATTTTAGTATGTGGGTTGGGGAAGGGGAGAGAAAGGGAGTTAGTAAACAAATGAGTAAAATAATCAAGTGGTGATTAAGGGCTATGCAAACAAAAGGATAAAGCCTGGATGGGGAATAGGAAGTTCAAGGGTAGGATTGGGTAGCAATTTAAATAGAACAGTCAAAGAAGGCTTCATCGAGAAAGTGACATTTGCACAAAGACCTAATGAAAAGGACTGTGCACCCTACATGTTATCTTGGGAAAGAGCATTTCAAGTAGAGGAAACAATAAAGGCAAAAGTCCTGAGGGGGAAGCATGTCTGATTTGTCCAGGAATAATAAGGAGGCAGATGTGGCTGGAGCAGAATGAGCCAGGGAATGGAGAGTAGTAGAAGATGAGGGCAGAGAAGTGGCCAGATCACAAAGGGTTTTGTAGACCTCTGGATGGACTTGAGCTTTTACTCTAAATTAAATGGGAAATGAAAGTGATATGACCTAACTTAAGTTTTCAAAGGGCTGCTCAGGCGTTAACCTAATTACTAGTGATGAAGAACATTTCTTCATGTTTTCTCATCTGTGAAATGCCTATTCGTGTCTTTTGACCATTTTTATGTAGTGTTCTTTGTCTTTGTTTTACTGATTCATAGGAGTTCTTCAAAATATTCTGGGCTGGGTCTTTTATCAGTCATATGTTTTGCAGATATCTTCTAGTTTGTGAGTTGTCTTTTTACTCTCTTTATAGTGTCTCTTGAATGCAAACAGTATAGTCAAATTTATTAAACTTGTCTTTTTATTCTTGTCTACCTCTGGTTCACGTAATTAGATTAATTATAATCCTTGGATTGGGACACTCTCATCATTGGTCCAGCATGACCCCTTTCATTTATTTATTTTTAATAACTAAAAAGTGAACCCACTACAAAAGCTAGAACTGTGCAATAACTTACATTTATCCATTTGGTCTCCCCTGCTTCTCTATACCTGAGATAACCATCATCCAGATTTCAGTATTCACTCTTTTGCTTTCCATTGTATATATTTTCATCTCATTTATAATTCCACATGTAATTCATTATATTCCTAGAAAGTGTGGGTGCATAAAAAGGAATGAAGTATTGATATATGCTACAAAGTGGATGAACCTTGAAAATATTATGCTAAGTGAAAGAGGCCAGTCACAAAAGACCACATATTTTATATGAAATATCCAGAACAGGGAAATCTAAAGAAACAGGAAGTAGTTGCGGTGGGGGTGGGGGGTGTTTTGGAGCGTCCTGTGTGGGAGAGAGAGAGAGGGTTTCTTTTTTTTTTTTTTTTTTTAAAGATTTTATTTATTCAGTTTTTTTCCCCCCAAAGCCCCAGTAGATAGTTGTATGTCATAGGTTCACATCCTTCTAGTTGCTGTACGTGGGACTCGGCCTCACGTTGGACGGAGAAGTGGTGCCTCGGGGCGCTCCCGGGATCCGAACCCGGGCCGCCAGCATCAGAGCGCGCGCACTTAACCGCTAAGCCACGGAGCCGGCCCGAGAGGGTTTCTTTTTGAGGAGACAAAAATATTCTAAAATTGACTGTGGTGATGGTTGCCTACATCTGTAAATATACTAAAAACCATTGAATTGTATACTTTAAATGAGTGAGTTGTATGGTATATGAACTGTATCTCATTAAAGCTGTTAATTTTGTTAACATTGTGGGTGGGTGGGTTTGTTTTAGATATTTTTAAATCTTTTGGGACTTTTTTTTTCCCTCAACATTATATTGCTAAGATTTATCCGTATTTTGTGTGGCTGTAGCTGATTCATTTGACTGCTATATACCACAATTTATATACCCATTCTCCTGTTGGATACACATTTGGGTTGTTCTTAGGTGTTTGCTATGGTGAATCATGCTGTTACAAACATTTCTTTATGTCTCCTGGTATGTGTTTAGGTTTTTCTGGGTATTTATCAAAGAGTGTAATTACTAGGTCATAGGGTATGTGAATGTTTACCTTTACAAGATGAAATACTAAATTCTTTTCCAATATGATGGTAGTAGTTTACATTCCCCCAGCAGTGCTTGATTTGCATTTCTCTTATCACTAATGAGATTGAACATCTCATCATATATTTATTGGCCATATATGTTTCCTCCTCAGTAATAATACTCATAGATGTCTTTTGGCCATTTTTGTGTTATATTGTTTGTGCTTTTTCTGCTGACTTTTAGGAGTTCTTTATTTATCTTTGATACTACTCCTTTATCTTTTATAGGATAGCAAATATCTTCTTCTACTCTCCCCCCCGCCCCCAAACACCCCCACACACTTTCTTGGAGGTCTTGTCTAATGAACAAATTTCTTGATTTTAATATTTTCAAATTAATCTTTTCTTTTGTAAGTTAGTGCTTTCTGTGTTTTATCTAAGAAATCCTTTTCTGTACAGATGAGACCGATGTTCACCTTTATTTTCTACTAAAGGTAGAATGGTTTAAGATTTTTGACATTTAAATCTTTGATCCATCAGGAGTTGATTTTTTAATATGATATAAGGTAGAGATCCAGTTTCATCTTCTTCTACATGGAAAATCTTTTTTATCCTGTTCCATTTATTGAATAATCTCTCCTTTCCCCCAGTAATCTGACATGTCACCTCTATCATGTACCAGAGTTTCAGAACTGCATGGATCTGTTGCTTTGCTCTCTGTTTTATTGCTCGGTTAGTCTGCCTGTCCCTGTACCAGTATCACACTTCTTTTTTTTTTTTTTTTTTTTTTTTTTGTGAGGAAGATCAGCCCTGAGCTAACATCCATGCTAATCCTCCTCTTTTTTGCTGAGGAAGACCGGCTCTGAGCTAACATCTATTGCCAATCCTCCTCCTTTTTCCCCCAAAGCCCCAGTAGATAGTTGTATGTCATAGTTGCACATCCTTCTAGTTGCTGTATGTGGGACGCGGCCTCAGCATGGCCGGAGAAGTGGTGCGTCGGTGCGCGCTTGGGATCCGAACCCGGGCCGCCAGTAGCGGAGCGCGCATACTTAACCGCTAAGCCACGGGGCTGGCCCAGTATCACACTTCTTAAAACTGGATGAAGAGCACTAATGACTCCACACACACACCTGCCGCCCACCAGGCCATTTGATATGAGAGTTCTGTGAAGAAAACAAACACCACCCCACCAACAACAAACCACCTGAAAGGGCTGCGGTGTGCAGTATCCTCAGGGGAGAGCCAGGTTTCAATCAGAGCAAGAAGATGAAGAAAATGTTCAGAGATAGAATAATTGAGTTTTTACTGATGATGTACTGTACATTCCAGAGGATTTAGTGGTAGAGAGTTGGAGGGATAGGGAGATAGTGGTAAAGAGTGGATATACAGTTAACTTCTGAGGATAAGAACATGGGAGACTAGGGGGAACCTGATTAGCAGCATTTTGGTGGTGACTAGAATGAATAGGGATAAAAGACACAAAGAGATTATTCCTGGTAGGTTTGAGGCAGATTTTGGCCGTGAGGCAGTGAGTGTTGAGGATTAGGAAGGGAAGGGTATCTGCTGTTGGCATGGATGCACCAAGCCAGTCCCCCTCTTAACCCGTTTCTGAGGAGAGGCAAATTTGCTATGAGCTCACAAGTCTTCCCATTGACTCCTGTTGATAGAGTTACATGTGAGGAAGCCAGTGTAACTAAAGAATGCACTATGGTAATCCCAGGGCTCCGGGGCCCATTTTTGAACCCTGTCAGGAAAGAATTGGCCTTACTCCACAGTGTTGTCTTTTGTCCCTGGTTTTTTAAATACTTTAGTGTTCTAGAATTTCACTATGATGTATCTAGGTCATTTTTTGTTCGTTAGCTTTTATCTTGCTTAGTAGTCATTGGATATCCAGAATCCTGGAGATTAGTATCTTTCATCAGTTCTGAAAACTTCTCAGCCATTTTGTCTTAAAATGTTACCTTTTCTTCATCTTCTCTGTTTTCTCCTTCTGGAAGTCCTGTTTGATATGTGTGGTACCTTCTCATTCTGTATCTAATAACTGATATTTTCCATACCTTTGAATTTGTGCAGCGTGCTGGGTAACTTCTTCAGTTCTGTCTTTCAGTTCGTTCATTTTTTCTTTACCTCTGTGTATTCTGCTGTTTAACTTGTTCATTGACTTTTTTTCATTTCAGCGATGTTTTTTATTTCAGGAAATTTTTCTTTTCCAAATCTGTCTCATACTTTTGATAATCTTATCTTTTAATTTCCTCTTTTGTTTTTTTAAATGTGTTGGTTTTATATTCTGTATCTGACAATTCCAAAATATATAGTCTTTATATAACCTATATAGTCTGACTTGTATTATTTTGTCTGTGCCTACTCTGGTTCATATTGCATTTTGATTGTAATCTCATTGTTCTTGGATATTCTTTTTACCTATGGAATTCTCAGAGGCCTGGGTCAAAAGTGCCCTTTTTAGAGAGTATTTCCCAGGTGCCTAAAGGCACTTCTAATCCAAGACCAATTGTAACCAAATTTTTGGATTGCAGCGTTTGGGGCCACAATGATAATGTGAATTCCAGCCACAAACCCATGGAGTTGTGGGCTTGTGATTATAAATTCTCTGGATAAATGTATTTTTACTTCCCTTGTTCTGCCCGTAGCCAAAACCCAAACAGGCATGTATTCCCTCTGAGTTTTCGGAGGAGGAGCAGTACCCACTGACAGCACCCTTAAGGATCCTGGCTTCATGGTAGTAGTCTCTGATGGGACTTCCCATCATGATCAGGTTACAGACTTTATCCCCTTTCTCCTTGGCTAGCAGCCTCTTAAAATCCTAGGTCCGTACTAGACCGTAGGAGATTAGTATCTATCCCCAAGCTCCCTGCTTCTGAGCTAGTTAACATTTCTATTTGAACTTTCTTGTTGTGACTGGACTCTGAAAAATTCACTTGGTTTTCTTACGTCTTAGCCATTCATTTAAAAGTTTTCATTTGGGGCCGGCCCGGTGGCGCAAGCGGTTAAGTGCGCACGCTCCGCTGCGGTGGCCCAGGGTTCGCCAGTTCGGATCCCAGGCGCGCACCGACGCGCTGCTTGGCAAGCCATGCTGTGGCGGCATCCCATATAAAAAAAGTGGAGGAATATGGGCACGGATGTTAACCCAGGGCCAGTCTTCCTCAACAAAAAAAAGAGGAGGATTGGCAGATGTTAGCTCAGGGCTGGTCTTCCTCACAAAAATAAATAAATAAATAAAAGTTTTCATTTATTTTCTACCTTGTCTGTAAACATTATTTGTAAAAAATAACAATAGAACAAGTAATTCTTCAGTTTCTTTACCATAAATTAAATAGCAAAATGGCTTCACCAGACTTGGCCAGAATTTTAGTCTGTCATGTTAAGATAGCTTGATATTATGTACATTGTGATTACAAAGCACGTGAAAGGCAAAGAAAACATACAAATAAAATACAGACAAATATAGGAAACAATAGCTCCCTAATGAGGCCCAAATGTCGTATATTGAAGTCAGCTTTTTAAGAACATTTGATTCTAAGAAGCTTGATTCACGGTAGACTGAGTATACTTGAAAATGGAAGGCATCATTTTAAGGGATAGTAAGAGGAGATTTAGAAGAGGTTTAGAATATGATAAGCTCAAATTCAAGACAAATGTAAAACAGTTGCTACCCACTGAAATAGCTTTTAGACAATCAACAACAACAAAAAGCATTAACAGTTATTCATGCAACACATACTTGGGGATATCTTCTGTGACTACCTCGTTGAATGTTTTGGGAGATACAGAATTAAATGCTATATGAGAAGCAGTTCCCGGGGCCCGCCCCGTGGCTTGGTGGTTAAGTGAGTGCGCTCCACTGCTGGCGACCCGGGTTCGGATCCCGGGCGCGCACCGACGCGCTGCTTCTCCGGCCATGCTGAGGCCGCGTCCCACGTACAGCAACTAGAAGGATGTGCAGCTATGACACACAACTATCTACTGGGGCTTTGGGGGGAAAAAATAAATAAATAAAATCTTTAAAAAAAAAAGAAGCAGTTCCCAATCTAAGTAGCTTACCCAAACCCCTTTATCCTTATTATCTTTATTATAGCTGTCTGTGTTGTTTCCATATAGTAGATATAACAGTATTCTAACAGTATTAAGTGCATACAAAGAGTATTTGTTGTTTCTGGCTGATTAGTAATTTTTGCTGTTTACTATTGTTCCCAAAGGCTAGTTGTTATATTACTTGTTAATTTCATGCACTGTTGCTCCCTATTCATAAGATTGGGAACAAATTTGACTCATTTATCTCTTCCTTTGCACTTTCATTCAACAGACATTTACTAGGTAAGCACTATATGCTAGGCCCTCCACTAGCCACTAGGGTTACCTTGTGGGAAAAAAAAGAAAAAAACAAGCTATGGCCTCTACCCTCATGGAGCTTGCAACCTAGTGAAGGATATAGCCGTTACTAATAATAAAAAAAAAAAAATCACAAATAAATACAAAGTTCCAACTCTGATATATGATACAGAATAAAAGAGTATAGTACTTTAAGAGTTTACAAGACAGGGATTTACAGAAGCTCAAATAAGAAATTATGAACCAAATTCTGAACACTGTTCTAAACAAGTTCTTATTCTGAACAAGTCTTGAACCAAGTTCAAAACACTTCAAATCTTCATCTTTCTCATTGCAAAGATTGATAGTTTGGCTTATCATATGCTTTAAGGATACCCTGTATATGTACTCACTTGGTTACCATGGAGAAAAAAATGCCACTGGTAAAGATTCCCATAGCTTATATGGACCAAATATTCCTGTGACCTCTATTATATAAGTAAATGTGACCTTCCCTCTCCCCACACCCTTGGGGATAACTAGCCAGTTTGAAGTGGTGCCTTTGATGTCAGTGTTCCTCGGGGCGTGGTTGGTGGTTTTCCTCTAAAAACGTTTATACCCAGAATGAATTCCAAGTTGGGAGTTTGGGTAGTGGTGGTGGTTAGTTTATATTTTAAAAGCTACCTTTGGAATTGAGTGTTGCACAGTCTGATTTAAACATACAACCATAAATAAAGATTGAGCTGTAAGTGTTCATAAATATTCTCAGTGAATCTTAAGTCCTCATTTAAATAAAAAGTGCCAGTTTCAGCCTATATCGGAAATTTTGAAACGTGCATTTTGTTTTTATAAACAAAACCAATACCTAGTTATTTTAAGTTATTCATATCCTGTCTCTTGAAGACTTTTCAATTATTTCAAATGAGTAAGGTCAGGAGGAATGTATATTCTTGTTTTAGTGGATTTTGAAAGGATATTTAAAAATATTTTCGTATGTATGCAAACTGCCAAAATAATTCTGAGTGGATTGCGCTTAAATTATTATTGTCATAATTGAGTCATCTGTGTTCATGGCTGGCTTTAAAAGAATTTTTTACCTCTTATTTGTGGGATTATTCATGTTATTTTTAACTAATTTGGCAGTCCTTGGCTATATGCTTAAAATGTTTTAAAACAAATTCGTGCAAAACTGAAAACAGTTATAATGCAGTCGTTTTTTAGTCACATAGTGGCTGCTCTCAAATAAGGCTAAAACTGTCTGAAGAATGTTCTTGTACGTATGCCAAGAGGCTTCTGGGATGGGCATATTTTTAAGAACTTAGAACATAACTATGATCCATGGCAAGAGGTTTAAATGACCTCATGATGACAAGGAGAACAAAGCATTTTTAAGTTATCATGGTGGTGTGTTAATTCATTGCAATATGTTTGTCGTTCTACTATTTTGGTGTATTAAGTGAGAGAGCCAGTCAAAAAATTACAGACTGTATTTAACTGAATATATAATTTCTTTATTGTTATAAACAAACTAAATACCAGAAAAATATAAAATATTTCCTGAGAATAAATATTTCATGAATTATTCTAGAGCTGTAGGTCCTTTAAAAAAATGCACATGAACCACTTGGGGATAAAGGCCATTTATTTAGATCCTAAAGTTTTGATTCATTTTCTGTTGGAGAGAATATGTTCCAGACATGAAAGATGAAACAGTTGGCTTGAAATAAGGATCCCTCCTTCAAGATAGATCAATTAAGTGTTTATTAAGTACTTGCTATGTGTCTGACACTATGCTAAATATTATAAAATACAAAAGAAGGTGACTTTAGCTGCCTTTGGTCTAGCTGGAAGAAAAGGCATACTCAGATGAAACTTTTAAAGTGGAAAAGACATATAATCAGGTATCAAATAAAATAACATCATTTATATGATACAAATAATGAAATAGCCCTTCTTTTCAGAAATGTCTTCTAATTGTTGTCTAGAACAGCAACTCTCAACTAGGGATGATTTTGCTCCCCAAGATGACATTTGGCAATGTCTGGAGACATTTTTGATTTTCATTACTGGGGCTACTAGCTTCTAGTGGATAGGCCAGAGTTATTGCCAAACATCCTACAATGCACAGGAGAGTCCTTCACAACAAAGAATTATCCAGTCCAAAATGACAGTAATGCTGAAATGAGAAACTCTGATGTAGAACCTACAAATGTCAATGCTGATCAGTTTTGAAGTTTGGGGAGATGGACTTCTGTGTTCCACTCGACCGCTACAGCCTCTGTAAATGTTCTTTGGTAGAGATGAACATTGGCTATCCATAAACTCTCTGAACATTGTATGCAAGATTTTCCAGTACAGTGTTTCAGGGAGAGATTCCATAGTTTTTATCAATTCTCAAGGTATCCAAGTTCCCAAAAAAGATTGACTCAATCACATGTGGAGTAGACATTCATAGAGACTGAGACACGTCAAACCAATATTCTAGTCACCTAAAAGAGACAATAACACAGAACCTTTCTTAGCATAGTGCTAGGCTAGAAGTAGAGTTTAAGTTTCAAGGATCAAAATTAGAGAATATTTGTTGGTAAAAAAAATATATATATATATTAATTTAATATTTTGAAGTCTTAATAAAATCTTTCTTAATGCATGAGGAAATTATAGTAGAATACCTTAAATATTATTATTTAAACTTCATACCTAATAATACAATACTGTGCATTTAGAATTTGAGACTGGACTGATTGTGTGCTGACCCACAGGCATCATATATAAATTGTTTTCTTTTGTTATTTGAAATCAAGTTATTTTGTCAAGATTTGCTGCTTTCTCCCAAATGAAGATCCCAGTTTATATTTCCTAGGTGCTGTGTATCTGTTGATGCAGTCAGAGATCTGGACATGGTTTTATACAGTTCGCATTTCTCCTGAAAACTGTTTAATAAAGTGAATTGTGTTTTTCTTAAAAGAAGGATTTTTAAATTGAGAATTGTGTTTCTGATTTGGCATCCAATAAATCAGAGATCCTACCCTGTCGTAAAAACAAATCTATATAACCTTGAGTATGCATATAATTTAATACTTTTCTAAGTCACAGAAATTTAGAGATTAAGCCTTGGCTTAAAAACCAAGGAAGGGACTTTAGAGATCATCTATTCCAGCTGTTTCATACTTGTCTTTGGGGCTCAAAACCCAAAACACTACTTTTAGTTGTTTTATATATTTGGACTTCTACCAAATATTTTCTTTGAGGGAAAAGTGTATGTGGGAGGGAGGAGTTGCATGCTTCTGATCTAGACCAACCTTATTTCTTAGATGAGGAACCTGAGGCCCAAAGCTTTTGATTTTATTCATGAGCTATACATTTCTTTATTCTAGGTCAATCCAGCATTTTAGATATATCTGATAACAGTATAGAGGATACCCAGGAGTTCACATTCCAGCTGTGCAGCTTCCTAGCTGCATGTTCTTAGGCAAGTTATTGAATATTTTCAGTCTCAGTATACTCATCAGGGAGAAGGGGAATTATTATATTCTTAGGATTGTTTTCACTTTCTTAGAATTGAGAATGTATCTGGGGAGATGATGTGGACCAACCATCATGTCTCTCTTAAAAAGTATTTCAGACTGTTCCGTTAATTATTGTTTGTTTTAAATGGATTTTGTGTCATCTAAATAGTGAGACCCTGGGGCTGGCCCGGTGGTGCAAGGGGTTAAGTATGCGCACTGCTTCGCTGCAGCGACCCGGGGTTCACAGGTTCAGATCCCGGGCGCACACCGACACACCGCTTGTCAAGCCATGCTGTGGCGGCGTCCCATATAAAGTGAAGGAAGATGGGCAGGGATGTTAGCCCAGGGCCAGTCTTCCTCAGCAAAAACAAAAGGAGGATTGGCATCGAATGTTAGCTTAGGGCTGATCTTCCTCACAAAAATAAATAAATAGTGAGGCCCCCTCCTCCCTAAACCCATCTATGACCTCCAAAAAATAAAACAAACGTCTTTATTATCAAAAGGGACAGCATAGTAGTCACATTTCCTTTCCTTTGGCAGTAAAAAGGGTCTTCATGGACTGATAGATCAGACTTGGGGCTTTATCTTTCCCCTTCTCACCCTACTCCAGTTATTGCATAAGCCACATTAGAAACATGAATCAGAAACTGCAAAATATGAGGAACAAGGACCTTTTGAGATAAAGTACAAGAGCAAATAACAGCTGAAAGAGCTAAACCATAGAAAGTGGAATCTGAACTTGGTGGTCCTTTTGATCTTAAAGATGTGGCCTCACAGAGTGCTTGAGGAGAGATTATGAGAATTCATTCCTTCTGGGATATTTCAACAGGGATTGCCTTGCTAATCAGTTTTTGTTAGTCGCCTATAGTTTCCAGGAAATAAAGGCTTGGGCAACAGAAGCAAGTAGAGATAATTATGTTACAGACTACTTACCTTTTGCTCCAAAAATTAATTAATAGTTCTATTCTGAGAAGATTTTGTTCCAGAATTTTTCTTAGAGGCTCAAAGCCATTAAATTAAGTATATAGAAATGAAGCTTGAGTCTAAATAAAGGATTTTTCTTTAGTGGCTTGACTATATAACAAGTTGCTGGATTTGTTTGTTTATTTATTTTGGTTTGGTTTGTTGTTGTTTGTTATTAGGAAATAGCTTTGATGTAAGTTGATTCTGCGTTACTTTGTGATCTTGGAGTATTACAAAATTCAGTGTTACATTTTATCTTGTTATGCTATTAAATATGTGTAAATTACTTTTTTTTGGTAAATTACATTTTTAAGTTAATAAAGATATAACATTTAAAACTGTTTGTGTTTTTCCTCAGGTCTTAAAGAAAGTGCAGAAGAAATGGTCAAAAACAAATTGGAAGGAAAGGATAAATTGACCCCTTGGGAACAATTTTTAGAGAAGAAGAAAGAGAAAAAAAGACTGAAAAAGAAACAGAAGGTCTCATTTATCATTATGACCAAGTATTTATTGAACAACAACCATGTATCAGAAGGTTCCAAGTGCTTGCCATGCATTATCTCATAATGTAACCAATCACTGGAGTAAGCCTTGTTATCATCACAGTTTTAAGAAAGGGGAAAGGGAGAACCTAATAGGTTAAGTGTTTTCTGCAAGACTACATAATGATGTACAAAGCCTGGTATAAGCCCAGAGCCACTTTAACCACTGTTCTCTAATATTTTACATGCTATGTAAATAAAATACATAGTTTAGTTGATATCTAGATAGTTTGATTCTGTTCTGTGTTTTGAGGAAGAGAGGTACACACAGACTTTTCTACTTGAGGATATATACATATGGAAGTTTTTTTTTTTTTTGGGAGGAAGATCGGCCCTGAGCTAACATCCATGCCAATCCTCCTCTTTTTGCTGAGGACTGCCTCTGAGCTAACATCTATTGCCAATCCTCCTCCTTTTTTTCCCCCCAAAGCCCAGTAGATAGTTGTATGTCATAGCTGCACATCCTTCTAGTTGCTGTATGTGGGACGCAGCCTCAGCATGGCCAGAGAAGCGGTGCGTCGGTGCCCGCCCGGGATCCAAACCCGGGCCGCCAGTAGCGGAGCGCGTGCACTTAACCGCTAAGCCACGGGGCCGGCCCCATATGGAAGTTTTTTAAATGAATGAAATTTTTTCTATACATTCCTGTTTATCAACTTGCATTTTTCATTTTTCAATATTATCATGTGGATGTTTTAACATCTTATTGTCATTAAATCCCTTTATTAAGAATATTTCCTCTGGGCTGATATGTTGTCTGTGAAAAATCTGGTTTGACTCCCATCATTCAGGGATAACGTCTTTTCCAGAGTTAGAGTCCTTAGTAATAGCTGAGACTACGTACAGTTTTTGCCACTAAAAACACTCTGTCTTGTCACTGAAATGCAGCATTCTGGCAGTATAGTCATTGCCTTAAGATGATATCACTAATCACAGAATCTTACAACTTGAGAAATCCTAAATGATTATTTCTAGTCCCACCCTGGTGTTTTATAGTTGTAGAAAAGTAAGTGATTTGTCTGAGAATACACAGTTTGTTAATGTGTTCTTTCTACTGTGCTATATTATTTCTGTCTCTACTGTGCAAGCTTGTGCTTTTGGTATAGCTGTGACTTTCAGTGTTAGTAAAGATAGAGGGCTACAAAGTTGAATGATGCCATGGAATGATTTTTGTATTCCTATTATAGTGAGTATTTCTGGAAGTGGTTAGTAAAATGAGGGAATGGAGTAAGAGCCCTGTCCCCATTGATATGCTACCTCTCTTATTCCCTAAAATATAAAACTAAGTAGGCAGCAAAATATCTTTTAAATGGAATAATTCTACAAGTGATTAAGCCATCAGTTTATTGGAAGACTTACAATTGGGTCTTTATGGGGTCAGTAAAGTAGTTGCTCGTTTCTGAGACCATAGCAGCTATGCTCTTTGATTTTCATTTGCTAGACACTTTGAGCTTTTCTTGTGCTTTTACTTTTTCCCTTCATTAGGCTAAGACTGGACTCGTTTTATCAATAACATTAAAAATGCATCTGTTGACTGCTCAGTTTGTTCTAGACTCAGTGCTCTGAGTCTAGTTCTTAACAGGATACTAATATCAAAATAAGTATTCTTTAGGGCTTGATGGGTCTTCTTCAGCACACAGTGTGATGTTTAGCAGTATGCATTCTAAATGTTTTTCTTGAAGTGATTTAGAAATGTTTTAGATTCTTGGGGATAAACTCAATCTGTGTAGTCTAACCTTAGTTCATATATGTACTATTTTATTGATTTTAATTTTTTTATTGATGTTTTAATAGTTTATAACATTGTGAAATTTTGGGTTGTACATTTTTGTTTGTCCATCACCATATATATGTCTCCCTTCACCCCTTGTGCCCACCCCTCACCCCCATTGCCCCTGGTAACCACAATCCTGTTTTCTCTGTCCATGTGTTGGTTTACATTCCACATATGAGTGAGATCATACGGTGTTTGTTTTTCTTTTTCTGGCTTACTTAACTTAACATAATACCCTCCAGGCCCATCCATGTTGTTGCAAATGGGACGATTTTATCTGTTTTTATGGCTGAGTAGTATTCCATTGTATGTATATACCACATCTTCTTGATCCAGTTGTCAGTCAAGGGACACTTGGGTTGCTTCCACTTCTTGGCTATAATGAATAATGCTGCAATGAACATAGGGGTGCATAAGCCTCTTTGGATTGTTGATTTCAGGTGCGTTGGATAGATTCCCAGTAGTGGGATAGCTGGATCATAGGGCATCTCTATTTTTAATTCTTTGAGGAATCTCCATACCATTTTCCATAGAGGCTGCACCAGTTTGCAGTCCCACCAGCTGTGTATGAGGGTTCTGTTTCTCCACATTCTCTCCAACATTTGTTGTTTTTTGTCTTGGATATTATAGCCATTCTAATGGGCGTGAGGCGATATCTTAGTGTTGTTTTGATTTGCATTTTCCTGATGATTAGTAATGTTGAACATCTTTTCATGTGCCTATTGGCCATCTGTATATCTTCTTTGGAGAAGTGTCTGTTCATTTCCTCTGCCCATTTTTTGATCGGGTTGTTTGTTTTTTTGTTGTTCAGTTGTGTGAGTTCTTTATATATTATGGAGATCAACCCCTTGTCAGATATATGTTTTGCAAATATTCTCTCCCAGCTGGTTGGTTGTCTGTTCATCTTGATTCTGGTTTCGTTTGTCTTGTAGAAGCTCTTTAATCTGAAAATTAAAATTAAAATTAAAGTCCCACTTGCTTATTTTTTCTTTAGTTTCTCTAGTCTGGGTAGGCATGGCATCCAAAAAGATTCCTTTATGACCAATGTCAAATAGTGTGTTGCCTATATTTTCTTCTATGAGTTTTATAGTTTCAGGTCTCACCTTCAGGTCTTTGATCCATTTTGAGTTAATTTTTGTGAATGGCGATAGCAGATGGTCCACTTTCATTCTTTTGCATGTGGCTGCCCAGTTTTCCCAACACCATTTATTGAAGAGACTTTCCTTTCTCCATTGTATGTTCTTAGCTCCTTTGTCGAAAATTAGCTATCCGTGTATGTGTGGTTTTATTTCTGGGCTTTCAGTTCTTTTCCATTGATCTGTGTGTCTGTTTTTGTACCAGTACTATTCTGTTTTGATTACTGTTGCTTTGTAGTATGTTTTGAAGTCAGGGATTGTGATGCCTCCAGCTTTGTTCTTTTTTCTTAGGATTGCTTTAGCTATTCGGGGTCTTTTGTTGCCCCATATGAATTTTAGTATTCTTTTTTCTATTTCCGTGAAGAATGTCATTGGGATTCTGATTGGGATTGCACTGAATCTGTAGATTGCTTTAGGTAATATAGACATTTTAACTATGTTTATTCTTCCAATCCGTGTGCATGGGTTATCTTTCCATTTCTTTATGTCATCATCGATTTCTTTCAATAATGTCTTGTAGTTTTCATTGTATAGGTCTTTCACTTCCTTGGTAAGATTTATTCCTAGATATTATATTCTTTTTGATGCAATTGTAAATGGTATTATCTTTTTGAGCTCTCTTTCTCTTAGTTCGTTATTAGCATACAGAAATGCAGCTGAGTTTTGTAGATTGATTTTGTACCCTGCGAATTTGCTGTAGTTGTTAATTATTTCTAATAGTTTTCCAACGGATTCTTTAGGGTTTTCTATATATAAAATCATGTCATCTGCAAATAGTGAGAGTTTCACTTCTTCGTTGCCTACTTGGATTCCTTTTATTCCTTTTTCTTGCCTAATTGCTCTGGCCAAAATCTCCAGTACTATGTTGAATAGGAGTGGTGAGAGTGGGCAGCCCTGCCTCATTCCTGTTCTCAAAGGAATGGCTTTCAGTCTTTCCCCGTTAAGTATGACGTTGGCTGTGGGTTTGTCATAAATAGCCTTTATTATGTTGAGGTACTTTCCTTCTGTACCCATTTTGTTGAGAGTTTTTATCATAAATGGATGTTGTATCTTGTCAAATGCCTTCTCTGTGTCTATTGAGATGACCATGTGGTTTTAATTCTTTGTTTTGTTGATGTGGTATATCACGTTGATTGATTTGCGGATGTTGAACCATCCCTGCGTCCCTGGTATAAATTCCACTTGATCATGATGTATGATCTTTTTAATGTATTGCTGTATTCAGTTTGCCAATATTTTGTTGAGGATTTTTGCATCTATGCTCATCAGCGATATTGGCCTGTAATTTTCCTTCTTTGTATTGTCTTTGTCTGGTTTTGGTATCAGAGCGATGTAGGCCTCGTAGAATGATTTAGGAAGTATTCCATCTTCCTCTATTTTTTGGAATAGTTTGAGAAGGATGGGTATTAAATCTTCTTTGAATGTTTGGTAAAATTCACCAGGGAAGCCATCTGGTCCTGGACTTTTATTTTTTGGGAGGTTTTTGATTACTATTTCAATCTCTTTACTTGTTATTGGTCTATTCAGATTCTCCATTTCTTCTTGGTTCAGTTTTGGGAGGTTGTATGAGTCTAAGAATTTATCCATTTCTTCTAGATTGTTCAATTTGTTGGCATATAATTTCTCATAGTATTCTCTTATAATCCTCTGTATTTCCGTGGTATCCATTGTAATTTCTCCTCTTTCATTTCTAATTTTATTTACTTGAGCCTTTTCTCTCTTTTTCTTAGTAAGTCTGGCTAAGGGGTTGTCAATTTTGTTTATCTTCTCAAGGAACCAACTCTTTGTTTCATTAATCCTTTCTAGTGTTTTTTTGGTCTCAATTTCATTTATTTCTGCTCTGA
Source organism: Ceratotherium simum simum (assembly GCF_057802395.1). Classification (NCBI taxonomy): domain Eukaryota; kingdom Metazoa; phylum Chordata; class Mammalia; order Perissodactyla; family Rhinocerotidae; genus Ceratotherium; species Ceratotherium simum. The sequence goes on along the minus strand of NC_141920.1, from coordinate 40,434,816 downwards.
TTTTTATTATTTCTCACATTCTGCTGACTTTGGGCTTCGTTTGTTCTTCTTTTTCTAGTTCTGTTAGGTGTAATTTAAGGTTGCTTATTTGGGCTTTTTCTTGTTGGTTAAGGTGGGCTTGTATCGCTATGAGTTTCCCTCTCAGGACTGCTTTTGCTGCATCCCATGTGGTTTGGTATGGCATATTTTCATTTTCGTTTGTTTCCAGATAGTGTTTGATTTCTCCTTTAATTTCATCAATGATCCATTGGTTGTTCAGTAGCATGTTGTTTAATCTCCACATTTTTGTCACTTTCCCAATTTTTTTTTGTGGTTGATTTCCAGTTTCATAGCATTATGGTCTGAAAAGATGCTTGTTATGATTTCAATCTTGTTAAATTTATTGAGGCTTGCTTTGTTTCCCAACATACGGTCTATCCTTGAGAATGTTCCATGCGCGCTTGACAAGAATGTGTAGTCAGCTGTTTTTGGATGGAGTGCTCTGTATATGTCTACTAGGTCCATCTCTTCCAGTTTTTCATTCAAGTCTACTATTTCTTTATTGACTTTTTGTCTGGATGATCTGTCCATTGATGTAAGTGGGGTATTATGATCCCCTACTATTATTGTGTTGTTGTTAATGTCTCCTTTTAGGTTTGTTAATAGTTGCTTTATGTACATTGGTGCTCCTATGTTGGGTGCATATATATTTATAAGTGATATGTCTTCTTGGTGGAGTATCCCTTTTATCATTATATATTTCCCTTCTTTGTCTCTCTTAACCTATTTTATCTTGAAGTCTACTTTGTCTGATATGAGTATGGCAGCACCTGTTTTTTTTTGTTTGCCATTAGCTTGGAATATTCTCTTCCATCCTTTCACTCTGAGCCTGTGCTTGTCTTTAGAGCTGAGATGTGTTTCCTGGAGGCAGCATATTGTTGGGTCTTGCTTTTTAATCCATCCTGCCACTCTGTATGTTTTGATTGGAGAGTTCAATCCATTTACATTTAGGGTAATTATTGATATATGAGGGCTTAATGTTGCTGTTTTGTCACTTATTTTCCGGTTCTTTTGCAGTTCCTTTGTTTCTTGTCCCATTTGTTTCGGACTGCCAATTCAGTTTGGTGGTTCTGTCTTATGACTCTTCTAGTTTTCTCTTTGTTTATCATATGTGATTTTGTTTTGATTATTTGTTTAGTGGTTACCTTGAGGTTTGTATAAAAAATCTTGTGTATGAGATAGTCCACTATCTGACGGCCTCCTATTTCCTTATACTAAGTCAATTCAATCACTTTCCTCTTCCCCTTCTAAGTCGTTCTTGTTATACCTTATTCTATCTTGGGTTGTGGGTGTGTGTTTACAGTGATGAGGTTAAATTTATTTTTGGTGAATTCCTTCCTTTGATCTTTGATTTTGGTATTTAAGTGGTTGCTAACCTATTCCGGTAAAGATCTACTATTTTTCTGAGTTTGTCTACCTATTTTTCTCCTTGCTCCAAGCTTTGTATTCCCTTTCTCTTCTTTTTTTCAGGCCTGAGGGCCTTCTTGAGTATTTCTTGTGGTGGGGGTCTCGTGGCCATGAACTCCCTTAGCTTTGTTTATCTGGGAAAGTTAATATTTCTCCATCATATTTGAAGGATATTTTTGCTGGATAGAGTATTCTTGGCTGAAAGTTTTTGTCTTTCAGAATTTTGAATATATCATTCCAGTCTCTCCTAGCCTGTAAAGCTTCTGTTGAGAAATCCGCTGAGAGCCTGATGGGAGTTCCTTTGTACGTTATTTTTTGTTTTTGTCTAGCTGCCCTTAATATTGTTTCTTTGTCATTGACTTTGGCTAGCCTTACCACTACGTGTTATGGAGTGGGCCTTTGCCTGTTAATGTATTTAGGTGACCTGTTGGCTTCACTTACTGGTATTTCCTGCTCCTTCCCCAGATTTGGGAAGTTCTCAGCTATTATTTCCTTGAATAGGCTCTCTGTTCCTCTTTCCCTCTCTTCTCCCTCAGGAATACCTATAATTCTTATGTTACATTTCCTAATAGAGTCAGATATTTCTTGGAGACTTTCTTCATTTCTTTTTAGTCTTAGTTTTCTCTCTTCTTCCATCTGGAGCATATCTGTATTCCTGTCCTCTATAATGCTAATTCTTTCCTCCATATTGTCAGCTCTGTTCTTTAAAGATTCCAGATTCTCCTTTATCTCCTCCATTGTGTTCTTCATCTCCATCAGCTCTGATTGGTTTTTCTTTATGATTTCAATCTCTTTTGTGAAGAAACTCCTAATGTCATTGAATTGTTTGTCTGTGTTGTCTCGTATTTCGTTGAGTTTTGTCATGATAGCTATTTTGAAATCTCTGTCATTTAGGTTATGGATTTGTCTGTCTTCAGGGTTGGTTTCTGGGTGCTTGTCATTTTCTTTCTGGTCTGGTGATTTCATGTACATTTGCATTGTGGTTCCTGTATTGGCTTTGTTTTTCCTCATCCTGGAAATATCTGGTTGCAATTTCCAGCCGCCGCCACTGTGTGGGGGTAAAAGGCTGTGTAATCTGAGCCCTCTGCGCTCTGCCTTGGCTGTTACCTGCGATCCGCTGGCAGCTTGGTCTGGTGTGGTCAGCAGAGCTGCAGTGTCCAGCTTGCGGGGAAGGGTGGCTCTCTCTTTTGCCCGCTGGGTCCCTGGCGTGGGGGGCTTCTTGCTCACCCCTCGTTATCCGCTCTCCTGGGGTGCTCAGATGTTGATGGTACCCCGTAGCAGTTCTGAGTCCTCTGTGTTGGGATTTCCCACTGGCTGAGAGAGCTAGAAGAGCTACGGTTTCCCTGCAGAGGGCTGCCCCTCCCTCTTCTCTGGGAGCCACGTGGACCAGGATCACTGATCTGATGGTGAGGCAGAGGCGTTCTCCTTACCTCTCCCCACTTCCTCCGGGGGCCCAGCACGTTCCACTCTCAGATGTGTGGCAGTATGGATCTTTCCGACCTTGCTTTTCACTGTCTAGGATTCCATTGTTGGTCTATGACTGTTCCTTTTGTTGTATCTTATTGGGGGAAGAGTTTACAGGAAAGCTCACTCCGCCATGACGCTGATGTCACTCTTGATTTGATTTTTTAATTTAAATATACTAAGTTAGTAGACAGTCTGTTCAAATTTGATTAGGGAAAATTTAACTAACAGATTTGCTTAAAAACAGCCCAAGAATTTTCAGGGGTGGATTATAGATAAAACAAGATAATTGTTGAAATTGGGTGATAAGACCAGGGGGTTCATAGTGCTGTCCTTACTGCTTTTGTATATGTTTGAATTTTCATTAAAAAATAATTTTCTTTAATTAACCAGCAAATAAATTATTTTAAATAATAATTTAAAATATAGTCCACAATGCACTACTTTAAGCTAGTGATACTCATTGCCATTTTTCAGTTTTGTGAGGGATAAGGCCACCTCTCTTGGCTGATCACCTATCTAAAAGTATTCTCCTTTGAATGTCTGTATCACTTTATCTCTCTTCCAGCACTTTGTTTGTTGAATTATTATTACTCTTGTATATGTTTATATGTCTAACTTCCTTTAATAGACTAAAATTTTTGAAGACAGAAACCTTGTATATTAACTTTCATTTCTCCCAAAAGCTCTGCATAGTTTTCTGGATTTATTAAGTATTCCATAAATATTTGTTGAACAAAAGAATAACTCAGATGGGAGTTGTTTTATAAACAGATCCATTTAAAAAACTGGTTTAATTTTAGATTGAACTACATGATTTAAAAGAAATCATATGATTTTCCTTCACATACATCTATTATGGTCCTTGTAATAAACTGTATGTATTTTATATTTAATTTTAAGGCTCTTGCTGAAGAGGCCAGTGAAGATGAACTTCCTTCTGATGTTGATTTGAATGACCCATACTTTGCTGAAGAAGTTAAAAAAATAGGTAAGCCAGCCCATATTTGTAGTTTTCAATGGAATATAAAGAAAAAAGGTGACGTGAGTAGAAACAATATAAACTACTCATTTTTTAAAAATTCCTAGAATTTGTATAGCTCCCTTAGTGGCTTATGAGCAGGTCTGTCCTATGGGGCATAACTGTTGATCAGATTAAGAAGGGTCAGCATACCCCCCGTTCATACAGGGAGTAATTTCATTGTATGAGGCTTTTGGTAACATGATTAATTTAACAGTTTGCTGTGGATTCTTTTCCAGAAAATATCCTTATAGACAGATTTACTATAAAGGGATGAGAGAAAAAGGAATAGTCATCTTGTGTGCTTTCACTGCTTTTTCATAACACATCCCCTCTAGGTCTCTCTCTGCAAAGCCTATGAAGAAATGAAAGAGTGAAATAAATTTCTTTATGTTTGTCTGCATATGTGTATATACATTTTTAAAAATTTTTTACATGGTGTTATAGTATAAAAGCTTTTCTGCTCAAATATAGAAAAGCATCTGTGTTTCATTTTATCCCTTTTGCATTTATCCTGGTTCATTATAGCTGAAAGCCAGGTTCCTCCCTTTTTTCTTTGAATCTCTCAACTCTCTGGTACCTGATTTCCTACATCCAGGGAGCCTTGTTTCCATTGCATATGCACCACTCATTCTTTCCTGAATACTTTCATTCTGACCTTTCTGTTATGTATAAATGTGTGTGGTAAGGTTCAGGCCATACTTGGACAAGTCAGTGCAGAGACAACTGTAAGCATTTTCCATTTGTTCTCATGCGTTTTGTCTTCCTCTGATCTGAATACCACACACATGAACCCCAAAAGACTTGCTCTTGGAGCAACTCCAAGCTGGCATTGTAAAGAGAAGGATTTTATAAAGTTTCCGTGCTTCTTGTCCCTCGTGACTAGTGGGCCAGAATAGTTCTCAACAGGAAAGTCAAAATTGCTCAAAATTATTTCCTGATTGTTTCAGCCTTTTAGCACTGACATTTTGTTGATGAAAAGGAGATCAAGATGAATAAAATCTATTATAGGATGTGAGATTCTTAGGAATTGGAAAGGGAAGTGGAAACTTACTATATTCTGCTTTTTATCATACCTGAGCAGTCATTTCTAGAAGATGATGGATTTTAGCCTTATCCTCTGCTTTCAGGAAACCGAGTTTATAGTGGAGAAATGCAAAGCCTTATAGTTTCCTTGTTCTCATTCCAAAGTGCTTCATTTGGCATGTAAAATCTGGTCAGATTGTGGAATTCTGGGTAGGATTCAAAGAATAAGTTAAATGATTTGATGGCTTGGGGTAGCTTGTTTCTTGGAATCAGCACTTTGCAATTGTGAATAAGCTTTCTCTAAAGTTAGTATCAGAAGCTCCAAGGGAAACTATAAATAAAATTTGCTTTCTTTGAATATACTTTTGGTTTCAGAATACTTCCTAGGAGTAACTATTTATATCTGGGCTTAAGTTGTTTTTTTTTAAGGAAAAATAGAAACAGAAAGGCTGAGAATTTTTTTACATAAAATTTAGGACCAAAAAGTAGTGTCTTGCCATGTTTGTTTATTCATTCTATCAATAAATACTTTTGAGTGCCTACAGGTACTGTATGCTCTGCTAGGCTAGAGGTACAACAGTAATAATGCAAGGAAAGTTATGTCCCTTGAACAAGAGTCTATGGTTTTAGGAAAGACATGTTAAATAGGTAAACAAATAAAAATATTAGGAGAATATGGTCAGTGTTTTAAAGGAAATAAATAGAGTAATATAAGGGATATAACTGGGAGGAAGAAGAATAGCTTACTTTACATAGGGTAAGCAAAGAAGACTTCTCTGAGGTGATGACATTTGAGCTGAGACCTGAAGAATGAGAATGAATCAGCATAAAGAGCTGGGGAAAGAGCACTGCAGACGAGGGAAAAGTGGTTAGAAAGGCTATGAGGTGAGAAAGAACTAATCCTATTGGAGAAATTGAAAGACACTAATGTGGCTGGAGAATGGTCAGAGAGGGAGTTTGGTATGAGACACAGGACCAATCCTACAGGGCTTTGTTGTCATGGAAACAAATTTGGATTTTACTCTACTGACAGGGTCTTTAAGCAAGCATGTGACATGATATGGTATATATTTTAACATATTACTCTGGTGTCCGTGAAGGGAACAAATTGAAGAAAAGCATTGATGAGAGATGGGAGACCAGGCTTTGCAGAGATCTAGACAAAAGATGGTGGTTGGTTTAGATGGCATGCCAGTAATGGAATTGGAAAGAGAAAAGTGAATGGGATTCAAGATATATTTTGGAGATAGACTTGCTGATTTATTTGAATGAGAAAGAAATTTAGCCTGACTCCTAGATTTTTGGTTTGAGTCTCTGGATGAATGCCCTTCCATTTACTAAGTTAGCGAGGAATGTAGAAATGGTAGGTTTGGGTGAGATGTAAGGTCAATAAGTCCATTTTGGGTATAATCACTTTGAGATGTCAGTTAGATAGCCCAATGGAAATATTAGTCCAGGAGATCAGCTGAGAAGTCAGAGTGCAAGTATAGACTTAGGAATCAGTAGCATATAAGTAGTATTTCAAACCATGGACTAGAGGTAGAAAGCATTGTTAAGAGAGGATTGGGCTCTGAGGTCAGTTAAAGCCTATATAAGGTACTATTACTCTGTCATACTGGAGAAGGTACTACCTGGAAGGTAGGGGGAAAGCTTAAGAAACTGAGAAGGAACAGCTGTGCAAAAAGAGGAAAAAGCATTAGTGTTTGGAAGGGTGTATAGTTCAAGTCCCATAGTTGAGCAGGACAGAGACATTTTAAGCCAGATGGACTTGGGTACATTTATAACACCTTTACCCTAGGCAATCCCATGGGGCTAAACTTACACACTCTTCAAAATATGGAGGATTTGGGTTCATTGATTGATGCCAGACCTGGTGTTTGGCTTGGATTAGGAGCCAAATGAGTACTAGAAATCTTTTCTAATTTTTCCTTCTGTTTTTTCCCCCTACACTATAAATTTGCTATAATTTTTCTTTCTATTTTTTTCTAAATTACAAACTTGGTATCAAATGAGAGTTTCAAAAATATAATCTACTTCTAGAATAAATTATTTTTTTCCTTTTAGAAGCCATGTTTACCATAACTAGTATTCCCTTATAATAGAGCTCGAAAGTTAACTGAAGATTAGATTTGTCTTCAGAGAAGGAAAGAGGGTTTTGTTAAATTTGTACTTACAGGTAATTACTGTTAAATTGTTAATTGTAAAGATGAATTTTTCATTTTGCTGATGCGTTTTTTATATACAGAGTTTTAAGAGTTTACATTTGGGGTTTCTTTTCTTTGTGATTTCCTCTATTGTTCTTATGCTAACAAAATATTTGTTCTAGTTAAGATCAGGTAGCTATTCCCCTGTATTCTCTCATAGGGTTTTTTTTTTCTTAATGTTTAACTCTTTAATCCATCTGCATTTTATTTTATTGTACATTATGAGGTAAGGCTATAACTTGATTTTATTTTCTACAGTAAAACAAATTGCCCAGCACCAGTTATTGAATAATCCCTTCTTTTACCAGTGATGTCTGATGCTACAATTTATTGTATATACCAAGCCACACCTACTTTTCTCATTGTATAGTACAGTATTTTTTGGTTATTTTCACTTTGTAGTACATTTGACTACACTGTGTCACTAGTGTATCAAATATATCTTGTTAATCTCTGTAAAAATTTCCTTGAATGGACTTTTATTTAGAATTTCATTAAATGTATATATTTTTTCATGAATGGATGTTGAATTTTATCAAGTGCTTATTCTATATCTATTGAAATGATCTTATAGTTTTTGTTTTTTAGTTGATGATGTAATTATACATTACTTTCAGAAGAAATTCCTTCTTTACAATATTCAGTCCCCCATCCACATGTTTTGTATTTATTCCATTCATAACCGTAGTCATCTCTCAGTAAAATTTTTTTTACTTCTTTAGTTTCTGTACATTTATTGATAAGATTATTCCTAGATATCTTGCATTTTTGTCCTAGTGTAAGCAGATTGTTGCTGATAGTGTTGTAATTTTTACCCCACCTATGTTGGTTTGTTGCACCAGGAGTAAAGAAAAGATCAATGAAGTCTGCAAAAGATGGCACATCTCCTGAGGAAGAAACTGAAATAGAAAGACAAAGGGTAAAACACGATAATTGATATGTACAATTTAAATTAAGTTGTCCACGTGAGTTTCTAGTGTCCTTAGTAAAAAGATAACTGATATTTGCAATGAAATTTATAAACTGTAAAACACATAATTAAATATTTTAGCAGCGTAGTTTTTATTTTTTTATTTTTTATTTATTTATTTATTTTTGTGTGTGTGAGGAAGATCGGCCCTGCACTAACATCTGCCAATCCTCCTCTTTTTTTGCTGAGGAAGACTGGCCCTGGGCTAACATCCATGCCCATCTTCCTCTACTTTATATGGGACACCACCACAGCATGCCTTGCCAAGCAGTGCGTCGGTGCGCGCCCGGGATCTGAACCAGCAAACCCCAGGGCCGCCGCAGTGGAGCGCGCACACGTAACCACTTGCGCCACCGGGCCGGCCCCCATAGTTTTTAAATATCATCTTTTTACCAAACATTTCTCCAACTAGTACAAAGTTAAAACTTACCACAAACCCAAGACTTGTCCCTTTGTGATTAAGAGGAAAATGTGTCGTTATTAAAAACGCTTACTGAATAACTGAGACAAAAAATACTACTATTCAAACCTCAAAATAATATTTCCGTAATTTGAATTCAATTTGAATCTGTCCTGTGATACAGACTTTGCTTTTATGGCTTATCAAATGCTAATTTCTCCCTTTTTATTATTGCAAACAACATAAATTTAATGTACAAAATTAAAGTCTTTCTTGGAAATGCAGTGAACTTTATGCTTCAGTGGCTCCAAAGATCCATGGCACAGAGTAATATGTATTTTTGCTGAGGCAGGAATTGGAGTCAACAACATCCCTATGGCTGATGTTCACATACATGACTGAGTGGTCACCTAAACTGTGCATCTTAGTGTATCTTTTCTATTCTCCATTTATTGCATATGCAGTAATACTCATAGAGTTAAGGAGTACAAAGAAAATCTTTCAGTTGTGGAAAATGGCTCTAAAAAGAAAACCAATTGCAGGTGCCAGTGATAGAAATGAAAGGAAATTAAAGCAGTCTAGAGTGGGTAATACAGGAAGGCTCACAAAAGTCTAGCAGCATGCTCTATATTTTCTCTAGTATATATGGTTGTTTATTGATTCTTGAGGGTTCACATTTAATCCCATGATCAGTAGAAAATATCTGTTTAGTGGAAACAGGCATTATATTAGATTTCATAAGCAAATATTAAGATCCTGCCTTCATAGAAGTATATCAATATTGAAAAAATAAAGGCAGAAAAAGAAAAAAGATATTCCCTGTTGTTAAAGTACATGTTTGGAAAGTCTAGTTTGTATCACAAAATACATGTTTATTAGATTCAGTGTCATTGCTTAAAAAGACCAAATTGAAATTGAGAAATTTTTATTTGGGGGATTTGAAGACTCTTATTCCTACAGCCTACTAACCAGTTATACTAAGTGAAATGTGGTCTGGTTTTTAAATACAGTCACGTGTTGCTAAGGCAATTTCGTCATTGTGGAAACATCATAGAGTGTACTTATACAAACTTAGATGGTACAGCCTACTACACACCTAGGCTATATGGTGCTAATCTTATGGGACCACCATCACATATGTGGTCCATGCTGACCAAAATGTTGTTATACAGTGTATGACTGTGTAAGCTTTCATCCCTCTCCTGCTCTCAGTGACGTCGCTTCTAAAAATTTTACGTTATTGCCGTATGAAGCTCTCTGGGTTTCTTTATGAGTTTCGGTAATCCACAGTCAGTTTACGGATGACAGATGTGATCCCGGAGCATTAGTGACTAGGTTTTCCTTTCCTAGAGGGGTTATCTGTGCCCCCCATACTCCTGTTTGGGGGAGGGGAAACACTGATGTATATTTGACCTTTTTTTCCTCTCCGCAGGCTGAAATGACTTTGCTCATGATGGATGAGGAGGAAGAGAGCAAGAAACACTTCAATTACAACAAGATTGTGGAGCACCAGAATCTGAGCAAAAAGAAGAAAAAACAGCTTATGAAAAAGAAGGAATTGTTAGAGGATGACTTTGAGGTAACCAGGGACAAAAGTCATTAGCTTCTTAAAGCTGGTCTTGACACTAAAGTCAACTCTGGAGATAAAAAGTGAGCATAGTTGTGGTCAGCCTGGTGACATAGTGGTTAAGTTCAGACGCTCCACTTCAACGGCCCGGGGTTCACAGGTTCAGGTTCCAGGCGTGGACTTACGCACCGCTTATCAAGCCATGCTGTGGCAGGCGTCCCACGTATAATGTAGGGGGAGGTGGGCATGGATGTTAGCCCAGGGCCGATCTTCCTCAGCAAAAAGAGGATTGGCAACAGATGTTAGCTCAGGGCTAATCTTCCTCACCAAAAAAAAAAAAAAAAAAAAAAGAACATAGTCAGAGTTAGCCTTGAAATGTCTCAGGAAAGGACCCACAGTGGAGACAAAGCTACCATCTTTTAACCTAACACAGCCACTTCATCCCCCATGATGGATCAAATTACTGTTTCTTTGGTTGAGGACCAGGTGAAGTAGTTGGCTTGTATTTTGGTAGCTGTGTTGCACCAAAAATATGTAGCTTTTTATGTTAGAATCACATACAGTGTGATGCTCACACTGAAAAAGATATATACATAATTAAGCCTGACTGAGAAATAGCAGGTTCACGTCACATCATGTGACACTCTCACTGTCTACAGTGGGCGGTACAGTAGGATGTGCTTTTTTATTTACTGTGTTCCTCATTTCCGTTGCTTCCTCTTTTCCCTCTTCTTGCTGAATGCTTATTTCTGATGGCCACAAAATCCCTCTGCATGAGTTTGAGTCCTCTATAGGAAACCTACAAACAGCTGTCAAGAGCTGCTTAATTACTCCCAACTGTTAGCATGAAAGAATAGACCCAGAAAAACATGGGGGAAATTTTGAATTTGTTTAAAGAATGGAGAGGAGGGCTGGCCCCCTGGCATAGTGGTTAAGTGCGCGCGCTCTGCTGCTGGCAGCACACGTTCGGATCCTGGACGCGCACCGATGCACCGCTTGTCAAGCCATGCTGTGGCAGCGTCCCATATGAAAAAAACTGGAGGAAGATGGGTACGGATGTTAGCCCAGGGCCACTCTTCCTCAGCAAAAAGAGGAGGATTGGCATGGATGTTAGCTCAGGGCTGATCTTCCTCACAAAAAAAAAGATTGGAGAGGAATATACAGATAACTTCTACATAGGACATAGAGGGCCGTTGAGACCACTCTCTAATTGCAGTTTCTGTAAGTAGTTCTGTGTATGTTGCTGTTCCAATGAAGTTTTTGGTGAATTGGTTTTCTTATGAAAAGTTAAAAGCAAAGAATAATTTGTAGTCAAATCTTCTATTATGAGAACTGTCTTCACACATTAATAATCATGCATGAAAACAATTTTCGTCAGTGTTTTGGTGGTGGTGGTGGTAGTATCACATCTGTTGCCTTACTATAACTAAGTAACTCTACAGGTGATCTCCAGGTGGACTCATCTTTCCCATGGGAATGCTGGGTGGCAGTGAGTCATGCTCCTTTTCTTGCCGGTCTCTTTTGTGCCTGGCAACACTCAAAAGCCTGGCTGGAGTTAAGGGTACACTCTTAAGTGTGGAACCACAATGTTTTTGTCGAAAGATAGAAGATCTAAGTTTGGAGCTTGTGTCTGATCAGGTCTTGGTGTCAGGGGTGCCATCTTTCCCATAGTGGTCTTTAAATCTTTTCATCTATGAATCACCCTCGGTAGCTACTCATTTTGGCACCAAGGTTGAAAATTTTTTTAAGGTATTTAGAATGCGGTGAGTTTGCATAAAACTCCAGCGGGAGATACCATCACTGGCTTAATTATCCCAGCCAGAAACAGACTTCACACTGGAAGGATGGGGAAACCTGCCTTGGGAACCACTCCTGCGGTTACTCAATCTAACTGGCCAGCGTAGTTACAGGTGACTGTATATATAGACCACTGTAGTTCCTTTATGAGGAGATTGTCATTGTGTGATAAGAACAGTGTGCCCTGCACGTTGTGATCCAAGAGTAGGCCTTAAAACTTCATTGAAGATCTGTGGGAAAACAGTTTTCTAATGAATCAATGCAGAATGCTCACATTTGTATTTTATATAATCAACAACTCACTGACTTTAATAATTTGGCCCCATTTCTGGGCCTTTTTGTTTACTCATTTATTTTATTTATTTATGTTTTCCTTTTGGATTTGCAGGTAAACGTTAAGGATACACGGTTTCAAGCAATGTATACTTCCCACTTGTTCAATTTGGATCCTTCAGATCCTAATTTCAAGAAAACAAAAGCTATGGAAAAAATCCTTGAGGAGAAAGCCCGGCAGAGAGAGCAAAAAGAACAAGAACTCACTCAGGCAATAAAGAAAAAAGAGAGTGAAATTCAAAAGGAATCACAAAAGAAGTCCATTGATCCTGCCTTGTCAATGTTGATTAAATCTGTAAAAAACAAAACAGAGCAGTTTCAAGCAAGAAAAAAACAAAAAGTCAAATAGCTGTATGTTGTTTCTTTTTGGATTGAGAATGCGATCTCCTAAAATATACAGAACTGGGAAAAGTGATATTTAGTGGGAACAAAGCTACCTTTCAAGAATATGAGTAAAATCTTACTCTGACTATTATAAAATTTCTGTCCATATATAACAGATCTAATTGGGAGTGATTGACAGATTTGTACTGTATATTTCCACAGATTAATTGTAATTAATTCAATTAATCCAAATTATAGGATTTATAAAATTTTTATATTTTATGAAATTCAGTTCATAATAGTAGAATATTACTCTGTTTGCTTTTTTTAAAGACTCTTTACAATTCTATGTAAAAAAATAGAGCATGCCCAGTCTTAAGTCTGAAAAAGATTTAGAAAATATGTATATGCAATACATTAATTTCTCTGGAAGCAGGAGGCAGATTTAGATATCTATTTAAATAATTTATTTTTCTAGCTGTAATGAATGGAAGCCAATAACTCTTTGTTGTTTGGTCATGTTTATTATAGTTTATGAAGTTAATTTGTAAATAAAAGTGCAAAATATTTTTATCATTTTGTATAGCACTGATTTATTTCCTTTTATGCACCTCAAACTACTCTCTGGAAAAATATCTGAAAAATTGACTAACTATTTAAGAGGACGACTCCATGAAGAGGCAGTTTCAGGTTTGCACTGCTCATAATTGTGTTTGAAATGTTCATGAGCTCTGCAATGATTTTTCAACTTGTGGTAACAAATTCTTCTGCCTGCCCTTCAGATTTTTGGAATACTTAGAAGGGTGGACAGGAATTTAAGGAACCTTAATTCTTTCTAAAATTCAATTAAACCGCACCTTTGAGGCCTTAATACTCCTAGATCTCATCTAGATGGTCTAGGTTTTATAAAGTATTAACTGACCACTTAGAGAAGAGAATTAGGTGTGCTGTATAAATAAATGAAAATAAAAACCAAAATGGTCACTTGGAACAAATAATAAATGTGGTAGCTTCTGAAAGGCAGTAGGAGTTTGGCCAAGTTTGTGGTTAATAGTAAACTTGACATTTTTGGTACAAAAATTCAAGTCTACCAAAGTAGTATATTTTTTTAATAATAAAAGGATGTGAAACTAGATATCAGGGTAATGAGGCTGTATGAACAGTCTCTGAAAAGGGAAGGAAAAAGAGGACATTTAAATTGTTCATTATAACAGAGAAAAGTGCAGGGAATTGTGTTTTTATCATAAAGCACTGACACTGTTGCAGTGTCCTGTTGATCCATCTATGAACTTCCCAGTATTTGTCTGCTCATCACTGAAAGATCATGAATCTTAATATGTTTATGAATATAGTCTATAAACAGTTGTATAATTATATTTCATTTATGCAAGGAAAAAACTTGTCTCCTTTAAACTGTTTAATTATAGTGTAGGGATTACTCACTTTATTTTAAGATGTCTGTGAAATTTAGCACATTTTGTTTATGGTTGGTTTTGTTTGGGTTTTTGTTTTTGAGCCCTTTGTTTTTAAGTCACTATTTAATTGTAAATCTCATTTTATAGTCAGGCACATAATTGATTATAGCAGATAAATTGAGCATGTAAGTTACGTACAGCCCTGGCACATTTTCTCAAACAGTTGATATTTTTTAGGTAGGAAAAAAAATGAGAATGGTATTATCAGATACTGCATTAAATAAACATTCTACACCAAGAATGTTAGGCCCTCAATAAATAATTGCTGGTAGTAAAACTCAGGATAAAAAAATGGCCACTGTCACAATTCAGCAAACAATGTGATGATAGTTTGGGTGACTAAGTTTACTTTTTTTTTTGTTAGTGAGGTCATAATAAGTTTATAACATTCTGATATTTCAGTTGTACATTATCATTTGTCAGTCACCACATATCTGTGCCCCTTTACCCGTTATGTCCACCCCTCAACCCCCTGCCCCTCTGGTAACCACTAATCTGTTCTCTTTGTCCATGTATTTGTTTATCTTCCTCATATGGGTGAAATCATACAGTGTTTGTCATTCTCTGTCTGGCTTATTTCGCTTAACATGATACTATCAAGGTCTATCCATGTTGTCGCAAATGGGACAATTTTGTCTTTTTTTATGGCTAATAGTCTATTGTATATATATATATACCACATCTTCTTTATCCAATCATCAATCGATGGGCACTTGGGTTGCTTCCACGTCTTGGCTATTGTGAATAATGCTGCAATGAACATAGGGATGCGTAGATCTCTTTGTATTGTTGATTTCATGTTCTTTGGGTAAATACCCAGTAGTGGGATAGCTGGATCGTATGGTATTACTATTTTTAATTTTTAGAGAAATCTCCATACTGTTTTACATAGTGGCTACATCAGTTTGCATTCCCACCATCAGTGTATAAGGGTGCCTTTTTCTCCACATCCTGTCCAACATTTGTTATTTTTTGTCTTGGTAATTATAGCCATCCTGACAGGTGTAAGGTGATATCTCATTATAATTTTGATTTGCATTTCCCTGATGATTAGTGATATTGATTTCCCGTTTACAGTCGCAACATGTGCCTGTTGGCCATCTGTATATCTTCTTTGGAAAAATGTTCATATCCTCTGCCCATTTTTTGATCGAGGTGTTTTTTTGTTGTTGAGTTGTATGAGTTCTTTATATATTTTGGAGATGAACCCCTTGTCGGATATATGATTTGCAAATATTTTCTCCCAGTTGCTGGGTTGTCCTTTTGTTTGTTCCTCCTGGTTTCCTTTACCTAGCAGAAGCTCTTTACTCTGATGAAGTCCCATTTGTTTATTTTTTTCTTTTGTTTCCCTTGCCTGAGTATACATGGTCTTCAAAAAGATGCTTCTCAGACCAGTGTCAAAGTGTGTACTGCCTATATTTTCTTTCAAGAGTTTTGTGGTTTCATGTCTTACCTTCAAGTCTTTAATCCATTTTGAGTTAATTTTTGTGTATGATGAAGGATAATGGTCTACTTTCATTCTTTTGCATGTGGCTGTCCAATTTTCCCAACACCATTTATTGAAGAGCCTTTCCTTTCTCCATTGTATGTTCTTGGCTCCTTTGTCAAAGATTAGCTGTCCATAGATGTATGGTTTTGCTTCTTGGCTTTCATTTCTGTTCCATTGATCTGTGTGTCTGTTTTTGTACCAGTACCATGCTGTTTTGATTGCTATAGCTTTGCAGTATATTTTAAAGTCCAGGGTTGTGATGCCTCCAGCTTTGTTCTTTTTTCTCGGGATTGCTTTAGCTATTCAGGGTCTTTTGTTCCCCCATATGAATTTTAGGATTCTTTGTTCTATTTCAGTGAAGAATGTCATTGGGATTCTGACTAGAATTGCATTGAATCTGTAGATTGCTTTAGGTAGTATGGACATTTTAACTATGTTTATTTTTCCAATCCATGAGCATGGAATATCTTTCCATTTCTTTATGTTGTCTTTGATTTCTTTCAGTAATGTCTTATGGTTTTCATTGTATAGGTCTTCACCTCCTTGGTTAAATTTATTCTTAGATATTTTATTCTTTTTGTTGTGACTGTAAATGGGATTATATTCTTGAGTCCTCTTTCTGTTAGTTAAAATGCAACTGATTTTTATAAGTTGATTTTGTACCCTGCAACTTTTCTGTAGCTGTTGATTATTTCTAATAGTTTTCTGATGGGTTCTTTAGGGCTTTCTATATAGAGAACCATGTCATCTGTAAACAGCAAGAGTTTCACTTCTTCCTTGCCAGTTTGGATACCTTTTATTTCTTTTTCTTGCCTAATTGCTATGGCCCAAACATCCAGTACTATGTTGAATAATAGTGGGGAGAGTGGGCACCTTTGTCTTGTTCCTGTTATCAGAGGGATGACTCAGTTTTTTCCCCATTGAGTATGATGTTGGCTGTGGGTTTGTCTTATATGGCCTTTATTATGTTGAGGTACTTTCAGTTTTTATTGAGAGTTTTTAGCATAAATGGATGTTGGATCTTGTCCAGTGCTTTCTGTGCGTCTATTAAGATGATCATGTGGTATTTATTCCTCATTTTGTTAATGTGGTGTATCACATTGATTGATTTGCAGATGTTGAACCATCCCTGTGTAGCTGGTATAAATCCCACTTGATCATGTTATATGATCCTCTTGATGCATTGCTGTATTCAGTTTGCCAATATTTTGTTGAGGATTTTTGCGTCTATGTTCATCAACGATATTGGCCTGTGATTTCTTCTAGATTGCCCAATTCATTGGCATATAGTTTTTCATAGTGTTCTCTAATAATCCTTTGTATTTCTGTGGTATCCATTGCAATTTCTCCTCTTCCATTTCTAATTTTATTTATTTGAGGCTTCTCTCCATTTTTCTTAGTGGGTCTGGCTAAGGGTTTGTCAATTTTGTTTATCTTCTCAAAGAACTAGCTCTTAGTTTCATTTAACCTTTCTACTGGTTTTTTTTTTTTTTTTTTTGGTTTCAATTTCATTTATTTCTGCTCTAATTTTTATTATTTCCCTCCTTCTGCTGACTTTGGGCTTTGTTCTTTTCTAGTTCTGTTAGGAGTAGTTTAAGATTACTTGAGATTTTTCTTGTTTGTGAAGGTGAGCCTGTATTGCCATGAATTTCCCTCTTAGGACTGCTTTTGTTGTGTGCCATGTGAGTTGGTATGTTGTATTTTCATTTTCATTTGTCTCCAGATATTGTTTGATTTCCTCTTTAATTTCTTCATTGATCCATTGGTTGTTCAGCAGCATGTTGTTTAGTCTCCAATATTTGTGACTTTCCCAGCTTTTTTCTTGTAGTTGATTTCTAGTTTCATAGAATTATGGTTGGAAAATATGCTTGATATTATTTCAATCTTAAATTTATTGAGACTTGCTGTGTTTCCCAGTATATGGTCTATCTTTGAGAATGTTCCACGTGCAGTAGAGATGAATGTATACTCTGCTGTTTTTGGATGAAATGTTCTATATGTATCTGTTAAGTACATCTGGTCTAGTTTATTGTTTCATTCCACTATTTCCTTGTTGACTTTTTGTCTGTATGATCTATTCATTGATGTAAGTGGGGCGTTGAGGTCCCCTACTCTTTTTGTGTTTCTGCTAATTTCTCCTTTTACGTCTGTTAATAGTTGCTTTATATACTTTGGTGCTCCTGTGTTAGGTACATATATATTTATAAGTGTTATGTCCTCTTGGTGGAGTGTCCTTTTATCATTATATACTGCGCCTCTTTGCCTCTCATTGCCTTTTTTATCTTGAAGTCTACTTTGACATAAGTATGGCAACAACTGCTTTCTTTTGTTTGCCGTTAGCTTAGAGTATCATCTTCCATCCTTTCACTCTGAGCCTGAGTTTGTCTTTTGAGCTGATATGTGTTTCCTGGAAGCAGCATATTGTTGGGTCTTGTTTTTTAATCCATCCAGCCACTCTGTCTTTGGAGTGGAGGATTCAATCCGTTTACATTTAGAACCGTTATTGATGTATGACTGCTTAATGCTGTCATTTTATCTCTTGTTTTCCAGTTCTGTGTTCCCCTTTTTTGTCATCCTGTGTATTTCTGACTACCAGTTCAGTTTGGTGTTTCTCTATGATGGTTTTCTCACTTTTCTCTTTATCATTTGTGTCTGTTCTGATTTTTTGTTTGGTGGTTACTGTGAGATTGTATAAAAGATCTGGTAGATGAGATAGTCCATTTTCGGATAACTTCTTATTTCCTTAGTCTAAGCCAGTTTCATCCCTTTCCTCTTCCCCATCTAAGTTACTTTTGCCACAACTTACTCCATTTTGTGTTGTGACTTTGTAATCATAATGAAGTGATTATAGTTATTTTTGATGCTTTCCTTCCCTTTATCTTTAATGTTATAATTAATTGTTTGCTCACCTGTTCTGATAGAGAGCTGCAATTTTCTGGTTTTGTCTGTCTATTTATCTCCTTGCTCAAGGCTTTGTAAACCCTTTTTATTTTCAGGTATGAAGGCCTTGATCATTTCTTGTGTGGGGGTCTTGTGGCAATGAACTGCGCCAGCTTTTGTTTATCTGGGAAAGTTTTTATTTTTCCATCGTATCTGAAGGATAGTTCCAGTGGATAGAGTATTCTTGGCTGAAAGCTTTTGTCTTTCAGAATTTTGAATATGGCATTTTACTCTCTCCTAGCCTGTAAGGTATCTGTTGAGAAATCCACTGAAAGCCTGATAGGGGTTCCTTTGTAGGTTATTTTCTTCTGCCTCGCTGCCCTTAATATTTTTTATTTGTCATTGACTTTTGCCAGTTTTACTAATATTTGCCTTGGAGAAGGTCTTTTTACATTGATGCAATTAGGAGTTCTATTAGCTTCATTTACATGTAATTCCAGCTCTTTCCCCAGGTTTGGGATATTCTCAGCTATTATTCCTTTGAACAAGCATTCTGCTCCTTTCTCCCACTCTTCTCCCTCTGGAATACCTATAAGCCTTACGTTGCATTTCCTGATTGAGTTGGATACTTCTAGAATTTCTTCATTTCTTTTTAGTCTTAATTCTCTCTCCTCCATCTGCAGCATTTCTGTATTTCTGTCCTCTAAATTACTAATTCTGTCCTCCATAATATCAGCTCTGTTTTTTAAGGATTGCAGATTTTTCTTTATTTCATTCATTGTGTTTTTCTTTTTTGTTGTTGTTGTTTTTGTTTGAGGAAGATCGGCCCTGAGCTAACATCTGCCAATCCTCCTCTTTTTTTTTGCTGAGGAAGACTGGCTCTGGGCTAACATCCATGCCCATCTTCCTCTACTTTATATGGGACGCCACCACAGCATGGCTTGACAAGTGGTGTGTCAGTGCACGCCTGGGATCCGAACAAGCGAACCCCAGGCTGCCACAGCAGAGCACACGCACTTAACCGCTTGCGCCACCGGGCTGGCCCCTCATTCATTGTTTTTCATCTCCAACATTTCTGATTTTTTTTTTTTTATAGCTTCAGTTTCTTTTATGAAGATTCCCTCTGTTCATTAATTTTATTCCTGAGATCATTGAACTGTCTTTCTGAGTTTTCTTGTAACTTGTTGAGTTTCTTTGTGATAACTATTTTGGATTCTCTGTCACTTAGATTGTAAATTTCTGTGACTTCAGGATTGATTTCTGGGTACCTGTCATTTTCCTTCTGGTCTGGAGTGTTGATATATTTCTTCAGCTATTTGATAGGGTGGACTTTTGCTGTCACGTAGTGGTAGTATCTGGTAGCAGATTCCACGTACCACCACTGGGCAGGGGCAGGAGCTGTGTTTTCTGAGCCTGCTGCTACCCCTGGCAGATGTGCTGTCCATTGGGAGCTGTGCTAACAGGGCCTTTCTGCATTTGCCCGCTGGCTACTGCTGCTTTACACATGTAGGCACACAGGTGCTCTTGCAGGGGTCCCCTACTCTGGCTCACCGGCTGAGCTGGTGCACCTGGCGGCAGGGGGGCACTTTCTTTCATGTGTGTGATCCCAGGCACTCCTGTTTGCATTCAGTGTCTGCCCTCCTGGGCTTCTCGGCATGGTGAAGACACCCCCGCAATTGCTTAGCATCCTTGGTGCGGAGTGTTCCCATGGGCTGGGAGGCAACTCCGAGAATGAAGGCATTCCTGCAGAGGGCTGTCCTTTCCCCCTCTCCTCTCAGAGCCACACGCTGGCCGCCATGCGATGTCCCACACCCTAGATCGCTGTTGCTCAAGAGGGAGAGGAGATCCACTTACCTCCTTCCACTGCCTCCTGGGGGGTCCAGCACCCCCACCTTCAGTCTTATGGCTGCGTGGATCTCTCAGACATCTATTGTGTTGTGTGAATGTCCTCTCTTTGTTTATAAATGTCCTTTTCATTGCATCTTAAGGGGTAGAGACTAAAGGAAGAGCTCACTCTGCCATGATGCTGATGTCAGTCTCTCAAGGTTACATTTATTTTGACTTTTGGTGGTGGTGGTGGTAGTGGTGGTATCATTGATACCAAAACCAGACAAAGACAATACAAATAAACAAAACTACAGGGCCAGCCCTGTGGCTTAGCGGTTAATTGTGCGCACTCTGCTGCTGGTGGCCCGGGTTCGGGTCCCG
Source organism: Ceratotherium simum simum (assembly GCF_057802395.1). Classification (NCBI taxonomy): domain Eukaryota; kingdom Metazoa; phylum Chordata; class Mammalia; order Perissodactyla; family Rhinocerotidae; genus Ceratotherium; species Ceratotherium simum. The sequence continues at coordinate 40,414,212 of NC_141920.1, read as the reverse complement.
GGTGCGCACCGACGCACCGCTTCTCTGGCCATGCTGAGGCCGCGTCCCACATGCAGCGGCTAGAAGGATGTGCAACTATGACACGCAACTATCTACTGGGGCTTTGGGGGGAAAATAAATAAAATAAAAATCTTTAAAAAAAAAAAAAAGAAAACTACAGACTTATATTATTGTTATTCATATAGAAATGTGATTAAATTTAGGCATAAAAATCCTGAACAAAATATTAACAAGTTGAATCCAATAATGTATAAAAAGAATTATACACTATGACCATTGGGTTTTAATTCGAGGTATGCAAAGCTAGTTCATTCAGAATCAATTAATGTATCCTCTTTATCACTAGGCTAAAGAAGAAAAATTATATGATAAAATCAATTGATGAGAAAAAGTATTTGACAAAATCTAGCATTCATTCATGATAAAAACAAGTTTGGAATAGAGAAGAAATAGCTAACTTGGTAAAGAGCATCTACAAAAAACCTACAGTTAACATACTAGTGAAGACTGAATGCTTTCTTCCTAAGATTGAGAACAAGGCAAAACTATCTGTTTTAACCCTGTCTTTTATTTTCTTTATTCTGATGCTTTGACCACTGTGGTCTTGCTGACACTAGAGAGACTGCCCCTCCCAGGGCTAGGCAATTCCTAGAGACAGTAAATCACTTGCAGGCAGGCATGCCTTTCAAATGCAAACCAACCAATCTAGAGTCCATAACCCCAACCACCTCCTTTATTGGGCTTTCACACTCTGGGCCACTATCCCCCTGCCCTAATCACCCTAAGTCCAGGCACCAGACAACTAGGGACAGCCCCAATACCCTAGAGCCTACTGAAATTCAAACTAGCCAATCCTAAACCTGCTTACAATGCCTTGCCCACCCTTTCCCAAGGAAACCACAATAAAGCTTCTTGCCCACGTTTTCCCCTGCTCTCTCTGCCTCCTGACCAACCCCATTGCTTCCCTGTGTGACCCCACTCTGTGGCATGCTATGCCTCCTCTTTCTAGGGAACTGTGAGTATAAAAAACTTCTTCCCTCATGGCAGTCATTTCCATGTCTGCATATCTTACCATATCTGATTAAAACAAATCCAAGTTACCCTTAAAACAATGTCTATTCTTACTCAACACAATACTGGAAGTTCTAGCCCCTGCAATAAAGCTAGAAAATTAAAAAACATACAGATCAGAAAGGAAGAAATAAAACTTCCTGTTTGCAGATGACATGATTGTCTACATAGAAAATCCCAGGGAATCAACAACAACAAAACCAAACTCAAGCTAATAAGTTCAGCAAGAGCACAGGATACAATGTCATCACACAAGAAAAAAATCACATTTCTATATACTAACAATGCAGATGTGGAAACTGAAATTAAAAACACAATTTTTTTTATTTTACAAAGAAAATAAAATACTTAGGTAAAAACTTACCAAAACATATATAGAATTTATATGCTGAAAATTACAAAATGCTGGTGAAAGAAATCAAAGAAGACTTAAATAAATGAAGAGATATTCTATATGCATGAATTGGAAGACTCAACATAGTAAAGATGTCAGTTTTTCCCCAAATTGATCTATAGGTTTAATGGAATTTCAACAAAATCTCAGCAAAAGTTTTTTGTAGACATAGACAAACTTATTCTAAAATTTGCAATGAGGGGCCAGCCTGGTGGCATAGCAGTTAAGTTTGTGTGCTCTGCTTTGGTGGCCCGAGGGTCACAGGTTCAGATCCTGGATGCAGACCTATGCATGACTTATCAAACCATGCTGTGGCAGAGTCCCATATAATAAGTAGAGCAAGGTGGGCACGGATGTTAGCAAAAAAGAGGAGGATTGGCAACAGATGTTAGCTCAGGGCTAATCTTCCTCAAAAAAACAAAATTGTAATGAAGGGTACAGGCTCTAGAATAGTTAAAACAATCTTAACAAAGAATAAAGTGGGAAGAACCACTACCCTATATTAAGGCTTACTATATAGCTACTACATCAAGACAGTGTCGTATTGGCAGAGAGACAGACGCAGATTACTGGAACTGAACAGAGAATGCAGATAGACCACCTGAATTTTGACAAAAGTGCAAAAAGAATTTAACGGAGGAAATATAGCCAGCAAAAAAAAATTAATATTGACCTAAATCTCACACTATGAAAAAAAATTAATTCAAAATGGATCATGGACTTAAATGTAAATGTAAAACCTTTTAGAAAAAACATAGGAGAAGTTCTTCAGGATCCAGGATTAGGGAAAGAGTTCTTTGATTTAACCCCAAAAGAGTGATCGATAAAAGGAAAAATTGATAAATCCTCAAAAAAATTTTTGCTCTGTGAAAGACCTTCCTTAGAGAATGAAAGGCTAAGCTAAAAACTTGAAGAAGATATGTGTAAACCATATATCCAACAGAGGAATAATATCTAGAATATATAGATAATTCTCAGAACTCTACAGTAAAAAAAAAAAGTCTCATTAGAAAACAGGCAAAAGACGTGAACAGACATTTCACTGAAGAGAATATACAGATGGCAAATAAGCTTGTGAAAAGATGTTCAACTTCATTAGCCATTAGGGAAATGCAAATTAAAGCCATAATGCGATATCACTAGATACCCATCAGAATGTGTAAAAAAGAAATAGTGACAACACCAAATGCTGGAAGAAATGCATAAAAACTGGATTACTGGTGGAAATGTAAAATGTTATAGCCACTCTGGAAAACAGTTTGGCAGTTTCTTCTAAAACTAAACATGAAATTACCATACAATTGAGGAATTTCACTCGAGCATTTTACCCTGGAGAAGTGGAAATGTATGTTCATACAAAAACTTGTACATGAGTGTTCATAGCAGTTTCATTTGTAATAAACAAAAACTGGAGATAACTCAGATGTCCTTCAATGGGTAAATAAGCAAACTGTGTTATATCCATACCATGGAGTACTATGGAGCAATAAAAAGGACTGCAGTATTCATATATGGAATAACTTGGATAGATCTCCAGAGAATAGTGCTGAGTGAAAAAAGCCAATCCCAAAGGGTTACATACTATATAATTCCATTTATATAACATTCTTGAAATGACAAAATTACAGAAATGGAGGACAAATTAGTGGTTACCAGAGGTTAAAGAAGGAGAGTGATGTGAAATAAAGCGAGTGTGGTTATAAATAGGCAACATGAGGGATCCTTATGGTGATGGAAGTGTTCTGTATTATAAATGGTGGTGGATATATTCACCTACACATGTGATAAAATTATATAGAACTAAATACACACAGATGAGTACAAGTGAAACAGGAAATCCATAATAAGATCAAATGGATTGTATCAATGTTGGTATCCTGGTTGTGATATTGTACAATAGTTTCATAAGATGTTATCATTGAGGGGAAACTGGGTAAAGGGTACACAAGATCCCTGTACTATTTCTTACAACTGCAAGTGAATCTACAATTATCTTGAAATAAAACATTTAAGTAAAAATCAATTGGTAATTTTTGTTTTAGTCTATTTCTGGACTCTCTATTCCATTAATCCAAGTGTCTGTCCTCTTGCCACACCACACTATCTTCATTACTGTAACTTTATAAGTCTTCCAACTTTGTTCTTTCTCAAAATTGTTTTGGCTATTCTAGTTCCTTTGCATTTCGATATAAATTTTAAAATTATTTTCTTGATACCTATGAGAAATCCTGCTGGGATTTTGTTTAGAATAGTACTGAATCTATAAAGTAATCTGTGAAGAAATGGCATCTTAATAATAGTGAATCTTTCCAAATCATAAACATGGCATATCTCTTCATTTGTTTAGGTCTTTGACTTCTTTTATCAGTGTCTTGTAGTTTTCAATATACATATCCTACAGGTGTTCTTTTAGATTTATACCTAAGTATTTCATTATTTTTTGTGCTATTGTAAATGGTACTTTTTTATTTCAATTTCCAATTGTTCATTACTAGAATACAGAAATACAACAGATTTTTATCTTGTGTCCTACAACTTTGCTTAAACTCTTTCTGTTCATTAATTCTAGAACATTTTTGTGGATTGAGATTATTCTCCACAGACCATCTTGTCATCTATGAATAGAGATAGTTTAATTTCTTTCTTTTTGATCTGTGTATCTTTCCTTTCTTTTTCTTGTTTTAGTACACTTGTTAGAATGTCAGTGCAATGTCAAATAGGGGTAGTGATAGCCAACTTTGTTGCCTCGTTCTCCATCTTAGGAGAGGAGCGTTGATTCAGTCTTTCACCATTAAGTATGATGTTATCTGAAGATGCCCTTCATCACGTAAAGAAAGTTCTTTTCTATTCCTAGTTTTCTGTGAGTTTTTAATCATGAAAAGCTGTTGAATTTTTTCAAATGTCTTTTCAGTAACTATTGACTTGATGTGTGGCTTTTCTTCTTTAGTCTTTCAATATGGTGAGTTACATTGATTGGTTTTGAAATGTAGAACCAGCCTTGTATTCCTGGAATAAACTCCACTTGTTGTGATGTATTATTCTTTTTATATATTGTTGATTTTGATTTGCTGATATTTTGTTGAGGATTTTGAGATATTTATGGATATTGCTCAGTAGTTTTCTTGTAATATTTTTGTCTGCTTTGGATATCAGGGCAAACCTAGCCTCCTAAGATAGATGAGTGCTCCTTCCTCTTCTATTTTTCTGGATAACATTGCGTAGAATTTGTATTATTTCTTTCTTAAATGTTTGGTAGAATTTGCCAATGAAACCATCTGGGCCTACAGTTTTCTTTGTAGGCAGGTTTTAAACTATGGGTTCAATTTCTTTAGTAGATATAGGACTATTCAGGTTATTTATTTCTTCTTGAGCAAATGTTGGTAGTTTGTGTCTTTCAAAGAATTGGTCTATATCATGTAAGTTGTTGAATTTTTAGGCATAATAATTTTTGTAGTATTCCCTTATCATCCTTTTAATGTCTGAAGGGTCTGTGATGTTATCCCCTTTTTCATTCCTAATATTGGTGATGTGTGTCTCTGCCATTTATTTTTGGTTAATATGGATAAAGGTTTATCAATTTTATTTATCTTTTCAAAGAATCAGGTTTTGATTTCATTCATTTTTCTCTATTGCTTTTTCATGTCCAACTCTTTGTGGAAGTGTTCTCCTAGCTCTCCAGAAGGCAGTTTCCAAGAAAGTCACATTATTATGGCACCTCAGCAAACTTCTCCACCATTCAGTAGGCCAGAGCTACTCCTCCTCTAATGATGTCTAGACCTCAGTCCTGAGAGAAGAAGAGGCTCTTCCAGATTTGCTCCTTATTTGAGTGCTCTGCCTCAGCCCTAGAGATAGTGGCTGTTCCCTATATTTACAATTCCTGTATTTGTTAGAGTTCTCTTTTTCCCTTACTTACCCCTGATCTATCAATCCTGTTACTCTCATACCCTGTTACAATGAATAATTATTTAAACTTTCCTTGGTCAAATTATTGTTTCTTTCTCATGATTGGATTCTGGCTGATACTGAAGGATACGAAGATAGTCTCTTCACCTGAACCGCACTGGATCCTGAATGATCCTCCTATTCCTAAATCTATATTTCAATATTCATGAGGCCTGGCTGTATTCCCCTTCCGGATCATGAAGTTTTCCTTCAGGCCTGACTGTTCTGGTTATCCATTGCTTTGTAACAGACCACCCCAAAACTTTTCAGCTTAAAACAACTACAATAATTTATTGTCTCAAAAATAGTCAATTTGCATAGGGCTCAGTAGGGAAGGCTCACATATTCTCCACACGGCATCAGCTGGGGTGATTATCCTGAGGACTGGAGGATTTGCTTCCAAGATGATTCCTTCATATGGCTTGCACGTTACTGCCAGCTGTTGACTGGGAGCATGGTGGCTGGGTCCCAAAGATGAGCCAGATGGAGACTGTATAACTTTTTATGATCTAGACTCAGATGTCACATAGTCCCACTTCTGCCATCCACACTTTATTAGTTGAGACAGTCAAAATGGTATTCCCAGGTGGGGGAAGATAAACTTCAGCTCCTTAAGGGAGGAAGTGGCAAAGTTCTGGAAGAGTATGCATGTGCAGAAATATTGTTTCAGCCATTTTTGGAAAATGAGATTTGTCATACAGCCCATTTAATGAAAATCATACCCCCCACCTTTAAAAAAAATGTATATTACAATTACAGTAAGTGCTCCATTATTTAAGATCACCTGAATGAATCTTTATTCTTTGCAACCATAAGAGTATAAGTCATACCCCAGATCAGCAGAGAAAACTCTCCACCAGCAGTTGGACCATAGTAGATAGGACCATAAAGCAGGTCAGACCAGGAGAAAGATTGTGCATGATACCCCAAGGAGCTTTAAGTGACTATGAATGAGACCAACGGTTGTTCTTCAATATCTGTCCTCTCTATCTTCCATTGTAATAGAACCCTTTAGTTGAACATAGGGCTTTCCATAATAAGACTATTTTACCCATGCTTTTTTGCAGCCTGATGTGGAAGCAAATGAAAGCTTCAAGGGACCTTCCTTTGAAGTCATGAGACTACTATTTTGCCTCTTACCTTCTTCCATTCTTTCACTCTACTGCCTGGAATACAGATGTAGTAGCTAAAGTTCCAAAAGCCATTTTGGATGTTGAGGACTAAAGCCACATTGCATTATCTAGGGATAATGGATGGTAAGCTGGAAGGAGCCAGGATGCCTGAGGACTTTACGGAGCATAGCCACAGTATCATCCAGGGATTGTCTTTTTTGAGACATCTATGTGACAGAAAAATAAAATACTACGTTGTTCAGGGTACTATTTTCTCAAGTCTGTTACTTGCTGCTCTACCTATATCCTAACTAATACAAAGACAAATATAGTGACATTGGGCTATAATCTTTATAGGCTATTTTGCCCTATTTTGAGACTATTGCAGATCATTTCTCCACATTCTTAAGGAAACTCTTGATGTTACATTATGGCCAGAGTGCTGGCAACTTGAAAGTTCCAAAATAGGATGTTCAGTAATGTCAGTTTCCCAGATTTCTGGATATGGATATGAGTCAAGAGAGGTGAGACAAATTCCCTCAGAAGGCAACTGGGACCCTTTGTTCTACAAGCCCCACTGACATTAGAGTCACAAACTCTATATTCAGCATCTCTAGGTTCACATTATCACTTCCTCAAAGAGTTTATGAAGGAGCAGTTGCCAAGAGCAAGCCAGAATGAGGCCCATGGGAAAATGAAAAAGTGTGAACAAGTGTCTGCACTCAGCCTTAAGCATGGGTTCTGTGTTACCCAAATTTTGCCAAAATGTGGAGATGAAAACTCCATGCTGTATGACAGTGCCAAAGCAAATAGACTAACAAATTATATTGTGTTAGGGAAAGTTGTGAGAAATGCCAGCTTTGGGGTTATGAGCTGTTTTCATGAATTTTTGAAATTAAATTGAGTCATTATCCTTCATCACTACACATGCTTTTGTCTTGAATAGCCTGTCATGAGTTTTTTAACCCCTTTTACTAAAATCTGAAATTAATTAGCAGTCTTTTCTCTTATACCAGTAAAAAATAATAAACTCTATCATTTCAAAAAGTTCATCTGATGAGCAAGGCAGGAAATGACCAATAAAGTGCATTAATTTTTTTTTTATTTTTGGGAAAAACTATTGAACTAAACTAAGAATTAGTTACAAAAGACCTTTAAGTTAGAAGTGGAATAACTCTAAAAGATAGAAGTTTAATCTGACAGTAGCCCTTTACTTGACTAAAGAAAAACTCTAATTTGATGACATATCTTCCTCTGTTTGGATCTATTATCTAGACTTGTTCTAGGACAATTTTAGGGTTCTTTTGGAGAGCCCAAACAGTATCAGAAACCACCTAGAAATCATTGTGTTCCTTCACATTTCTTTGGATTCAAGTGAACCTCCATTCCCCTCTCCATTGCCTTAGGAATGTTGCAAGTAACATAGACCAACTCAAACTAGCTTAAGCAAAAAGTTTACAAGGCCTCAGGGAGGATATTTATTATAAGGACACTGTGGGATCTCATAGCACAGAATCCAAAGGCAAGAAAGTAACCAGTTCTCAGGAAGAGACTGGAAGCAGGAACTAGGGTGTTCTCAGAAACTCTCCTTCACTCATCTCTGTTTTCTTCTGTTCATCTTGTTTTACTCATATTGCTGCCAACAGGCCTCTTTCCTTAGTCCAATGAGCAAGTAGAATAAGATGATCTCATTGGAGTTTCCACATTTTAAGTTACAGGCCCATTTTTTAATTTTATTAAAAAAAGAAGTTTTTGTCTTATATTTAAGATTCAGGAATGAATTTTGAATTTTTCATGATGATACCATTAAAATAAAGATAAATTAAGCATTTATATGATCATATACAGTGCGATATTAAGAACAGCTTAGGGGCTGGCCCAGTGGCTTAGTGGTTAGGTTCGCACACTCTGCCTTGTTGGCCCAGGGTTTGCAGGTTTGGATCCCGGGCATGGATCTACACACCGCTCATCAAGTCATGCTGTGGCACCATCCCATATAAAAAGTAGAGAAGACTGGCACAGATGTTAGCTCAGGGACCATCTTCCTCAAGTGAAAAGAGGAAGATTGGCAACAGATGCTAGTTCAGGGCCAATCTTCCTCACCAAAAACATCCCCCTCCCCCGCAAAAAAAAGAACAGCTTAGTATATTACTTGTGAATATTATATATCAACCAGTACAATTTAAAAAACAATTTTTACTATTATTTTGTGACTTATATAATAATCTAAAAGATGTGCCAAGCATTTGAAACAACTAAATGACAAATGATCCTTAATTTCTATAAAAAGAGAAGTAAAATATTAAATCTATTGGCAAAAGAAGAATTTTTATCTTCTCCAAATGAACAATGACTTTCATGTTAAAATCTGGGAAAATGTATTCACTTGGAAGCTTTTTTTCTTTGACCTTTGTTTGGATGGCAAGTTCTTAACAGATATTCAACATTCTTAAAGGAGGAACTCCTACATCTGATCTTATTTTTCCCTGAGCTAAGAGGAACTTAGACATATCTTTTCAACAATGTACTCACATACGCTTGTGTATGATAGACTGTCTGGAAGTATGCACGAGAAACTGGTGACAGGGATTGCCTCTAGGGGATGAGAAAGGAGGGACTTGGTTTTGCCTACATACCCTTGTATATGGCTTTGTTTTACTGTATATCACTTTAAAAATTCTTTACATAGTCCTATCTCTAATAAAGAGACACGTAATAATGATTCTGCGCTGGACCTTTTTGCTATACAGGGCATTATTGGAACAGTGGTAGAACCTGAATGGCCTGAAAAATAACTGGTAGTGATATATCAGTGTTAATTTCCTGATCTTGATGGCTGAATTTTGGTTATATAGGAGAATGTCATTGTATGAAGGAAATAAACACTAAATGGTTTAAGAGTGATGAGGAGTCGTGTTGGCAGCTTCCTCTCATAAGGTTTAGGGACAACCAAATATCTTTGTACTGTCTTTCAACTTTTCTATAAGTTTGAGATTGTTTTTAATTTAATTCAAATTTAATTTTTAAAGTTATTTTATAATTAGTATAAGCTCCAAATTTCCAGAGACACAATGTGATTGGCCAAGGTTAAGGCCCAGCTTGTGTTACCTGATCATCCATCGGCTATAGTGAACAGGAGCCAGGAGGCGGTTCTCTCAACAGGTTCTAAAACAGAGAGTGGGGAAGCTCCAGTAGACGTGCACTGCACTGACAGTAGACTGTATCATGGTTCACTGGTTTTATACTGTTGGATTTTTGTAACCCATCAGTATTTATTAACTTATTAGTTCTCTATCTCTTTTCCTCTTTGAGGAACGGGGGAGGACTGGGGATTAGATATATGAAACACAGTAAGAATCCAAGAGTAGCTTCAAAGAAGTATCCAACGTAGAACTCCAGGCTGTAGACGCACTGTAATGACCTCTGCTCTCCTGGTGACAATCTAATTGCAATGATTGCAGATGATGTTTTACCACATTCTCTGCCCTGGACAAGAACTAACCTTGACAGTGGACCATTTTAGAGTACTACAAAAAAGAGAAAGTCATAAATGTTTCTTCGTTAATTCATAGTCCTTAGGTATCCATAGGTTGCACGTTACTCTGCCGCTCTGTCCCACCTTGAGTTTTCTTGGAAGGTTCTCTTCTTCTCTGTCTAGGAGTGTTGGACACCACTGCATAGCAGGCGTTTTCCTGCTCTTGGCTTTTAAGGAAAACTTTCCAGGAAACCCTAATCTTCACTTGCCACGTTTCATCATGACTGAAATATGTTTAAAATCATCTAATATAATCAAGTGTGGCCACTTAAAACTACACAAGAAATTTCCTTTACAAGATGGAAAGATCCAAATATGTTCTGAAGTGTCTCTTTCCCCCAAATTATCCTCTACTATGGAAGTTTTCAGGCAGCGTCTGGCATTTATATATGTTCTCTTCACTCTCAGAGGGATCAGAAAAGGAAAGGTAGTGGGTACTTTTGTATCATCCTCACAAACAAGTCTTTATCTTTCAGAGGCCACTGAAGTAGTAGTCCTGGTCACCCTATTTCTGGGCTTCCATCTTTTGGGCACATGGCAGTGAACTTTCCCATAACTTTTTAAGTTATATACGGCCATATGACTTTCTTTGGTCAATACGAATGTAAGCAGAAGAGACGTGTGTCACTTCCACACAGAAACGTCAAGAGACTATAGAGAATTCACTATATTCTCTTCCCCCTTCCCAGGTCACTCTGGTAGCCAGAGGAACAGCCGGCTCACATGGTTCGTGTAGTGTGAGTAAAAATAAACCTTGTTTTAAGCCACTGAGACTGGAAGTTGTTTGTTTCTGCAGCATAACCTAGGCCATCCTATCAGACAGATTCCCAATCTTGGCCATTCTGGGCTCAGTGTCCTTCCTTATCCTGGTCTTCCATGTGGATCTACAAGGAAAGCCTCTCCCTCCTCTGAGAACTTGATTAATGTTAAAAATTACATATTATTTATTATTATTGTTTATATGAATTTATTTTTCTTATGATGGCCTATTTGTGAGATATCTACCACTATCACATCAGTTTGTATCCCTCCTATTGGGACAACTTTGCTTGTGACTCAGAGTGAGGGGCTACATTGTGCTATGGTGGGCAGATATTGGGATGTGCTTCCCCAATTCTGTGTCATTGCAGTACAGTAGCCAAGGTTTGGCAAAATAGGACTTTGACTATGTCAGCATTCAGCTTTAGCATCCAAGACAAATAATGGAGTCCCCACAGAGATTGGTATGTAGGAACTAGCATGGTGGTTAAGAGCATAGAATTTGGAGTCAGGAAATTTGGTTTTGAATCCCAGCTCTGCCACTTACTACTAACAAGTGATTTGGGGCCAATGATTTAACCTCTTCACGTCTGATTTTTCATCTTTAATACAGTATTACTAATAGTACCTTGGTTTTAAGGATTAAATGGAATAATGCTCAACAAGCCCTTGGAACATTGCGTGGCACGCAATGATTGTACAGGAAGTCTTACTTCCTGTTATTCGTCTTATTATTACTATCACATTTCAGAAAATAATTGCCATCCCCCTCCCCCACCCCCACCCATTCCATTTTAGCATAAGTTTGGCAAATCCTTTCTTGGAGTTGCCCTTGACTGTGAGCATGGTTTTGCCATTGATCATTCCTCTGAAGATAATTTTATATGAATCCAAATGTGAAACTGTTGGTCAAACTCACTTAAGATCTTAACTTGGTATTGTGGAATGGTACAGAATAAGAAAAAAAGAAACTTTATTTACATTTTAGATCTAGAAGCTAGTAATATAGACTAGATAATGGCCAAGGCCTCCACCACTGCAGAAATGAGTATTTTGGAAGTGTGTCAAAAGTAGATTTCCCCAGCTCCTTAGTATCCATAATTTTGCTGGTGAGGTCTGAAGGCTAGGAAAACAGATTGCTGTGGATGGAAGGCTCTTTCAAAGACTTACTGTGATTGGTTGTTCTAAGATCTTCTGTCTTTCCACTTTGACTGCCTTGAGAGAGGCTCTCCTGGCCTTCTCCTATCTTCAGATTATGGTGATTCCCTCCATCTCATACTTGGGCAAAGCGTGGCCTCATTTCTGGGTCAGTTAAGGTTCATGGGTTGCAAGCAAATGAAGAGATTTATTGGCAAGATGACGCACAGCTCATGGATTCAAAGGAAGAGCTAAACAACTTGCTGAATGACAGGACCCAGATGCCTCTAAGAATCTCAGTAGCTTGGGGACCTCCTCTCAAGGATGCCACTTCTGGCTGTCTCAGAAATAACTGTCTTACATCTTGGCAACTCTATTCAAGTGGCAATTTCCTTGGACAGAAAATGTGATTGGTCCAGCTTTGGTCAGATGATTCCATCTACCCCACTCCCTTGGACCTTACCCCTCACTGGTTGGGGTGGAGGGCAGGGTGGGTGGAGTTTGGGTCTATTTCCAGAAGAGGAGAAGGCAGAGTGGCTGAACAGACCTATCCAATATCCACTGCTTTCTTATCTTTTCTTTCTTTCTCTCTCTTTCTCTTTCTCTGAGAAGCAAAAAAGCATGAGTGGTTAGCAAAACCAAAGGAAAAAAAAAACAGAAATGTCCTCTTCGTTGTTCTTGATTAAACCTCACCAAAGCTACTGTCTAGATCACTAATGCAACTCAGGGAAGTAGTGTGACCAGAGGTGCTTAGGGAAGCAGAGGCAACTTGAAAAAATTTCCAACCTCTAGAGCTATTGTGTGACAATGAGACAGCTCGCATGATCCGCACAGTATGCCGGAGTCTACAGCAGCTCCATACTCTTGTCCTAAGCCCAGCCTCATTATTAGGAGTGATGACTGAAAGTGTAAGTCAGACATGCGGGGATATAAAATTACAGGCTGAAACCACGAGAGGTTTTGATTTTTGAAATGATTGAAAGAGATGAGACAAACAGAGATGAACAGTCCCACGTGATTTCTATTACGCTTGCCTTCTAAAATTAAACATATTGTTTCCAATTGAGGCGGAGTCAAGATGGCGGCGTAGGCAGACTTGGAACTCACCTCCTCCCGTGGACACAGCCAATTTACAACTACTCGTGGAAAAATTACCCCTGAGACAGAACTGAAAACTGGATGAGAGGAACTCCTGCAACAACGGACAATCCTCACTGAGGTGGAAGAGGCAGAGACTCCCTTCTGGAGAGGAAAAACGCCGCCTTCACAAGCCGCCAGCTTCACGGCCGCCGGGAGCAGCTCACAGGTACGCAGCCTCCCTGGAGGCGCGGGGCCCTGAGCCGGGGAGCGCCCCCGCGGTGGGCATTTTGTGGACCCAGCACAATCGAGACCAGCGGCATAATATCTGACTTTGCTGCTACTAAAACATTGGGGAGCACCCCCAGAAAACCCGGTTCACAAAGAAACTAAAACTGGCTCTTAAAGGGCCCGCGCACAAACTCACCCGCTGCAGAAAGCACCCTAAAATCACCAGAAAGAAAGGTGCACAGTGCTTTGGTGACAAGAGACTCACCTGATAGGCCCTGAGTGCATCTCGGTGAGGGGTGAGACTGGGACATTGGCGGCGGCCATTGTTGTGGCCTGGTGTGAGCGTGCTGACACAGACGCCATTGGAGTTCTCCCTGAGACCTGCTAGCCCAGGGTCTGCCCCACCCGCTAGAGCACCGATTTAATCCAGCTCAGCCAGGGCAGGCAGCCCACCCTAGAGACTGGCCCCACCCAACAACAAGCCCTCAGGCAACATGAGGGCCTGCATAGATTGGTGACTGGATTCTCTGCAGCCTGGCAACTGAGCCGACTTGAGTGGGGCAGGGTGTGCACAAGGAGCGGGTGGAGAGTGTGGGGTGGTGGCGGAGTGTGTGGGGCTCCCGCCGTGGAGAGACTGGGTCCGCTTCGGGAGGTCGGGGCGCTCACACGGGGCAGGACTGTGTTGACTGTGTGTGTGGACCTGTGGGTGGCAGGGCTTGTCAGCTGCAGAAGACTTGTGCTTCTCAAAGACCCACATAGGAGGTTTGCCCCACCTTCCAAAGCCTGAAACAATTGGGTGCTCCTGTGCCTGAGGCCAGCCCCACCCAGCTGCAATCCTCAGAGAGCTGACAAGAGACATAATAGGCTAGAGGCTTACTGCAATTGTAAGGCCCTGAGCCTAACAACCTGCCACGCTGGGGGCCTACTCAGTTAAAAGAAATACTGCAACACAAATGTGGTATTAGAACTTACAGCCAACTGTGCTGGGGTGCCCCACACCTGATAAAGAGACTGAAGGGCCCACAACAACTACAAGCAGCTGAGCATTACAACAGCTGGCCAGGAGCATAACTCAGCCTCCCTGGGCGCCTATAGGGAGAGCTAACAGGCCACAATAGAAGGACACACGTAGCCCACATAGGGGCCACCCAAGGAATATTGAGAACTGAGGGAAGCACACTGGACGCCTCCCAAGGCATCACTAACATAAGGTCACCTATCCAAGAGCAGGAGACGTAGCTGACCTACCTAATACATAGACACAAGCACAGGGAAAGAGGCAAAATGAGGAGGCAAAAGAATACATTCCAAGTAAGGGAACAGGACAAAACCCCAGAAAAGGAACTAAGTGAAACAGAAATGAGCAACCTACCTGACAGAGAGTTCAAACTAAGAGTGTTAAGGATGCTCACTGATCTGGGGAGAAGAATAGATGGACTCAGTGAGAATGTCAACAAAGAAATGGAAGATATAAAAAAGAACCAATCAGAAATGAAGAATACAATACTGGAAATGAAAAACTCATTAGAGGGACTCAAAAGCAGAGTAGAGGATACAGAAGAACGGATCTGTGAGCTGGAAGAAAGACTAGAAGAAATTACCCAAGGTGAACAGGTAAAAGAGAAAAGAATTAAAAAGAGTGAGGACAGTCTAAGGGACCTCTGGGACAACATCAAGCGCACTAACATCCGTGTTATAGGTGTCCCGGAAGGAGAAGAGCGAGACAAGGGGGCAGAGAATCTATTTCAAGAAATAATAGATGAAAACTTCCCTAACCTAAGGAAGGAAACAGACATCCAGGTACAGGAAGCACTGAAAGCCCCAAACAAGATAAACCCAAAGAGGCCCACACCAAGACACATCATAATCAAAATGTCCAGAATTAAAGATAAAGAGAGAATCCTAAAAGCTGCAAGAGAATGTCAAGTTACATACAAAGGAAACCCCATAAGGCTATCAGCTGACTTCTCAGCAGAAACCTTACAGGCTAGAAGAGAATGGCACGATATATTTAAAGTGCTAAAAGGAAAAAACTTACAGCCAAGAATACTCTACCCAGCAAGGTTATCATTCAAAATGGAAGGAGAGATCAAAATTTTCCCAGATAAGCAAAAATTAAAGGAGTTTGTCACCAAGAAACCAGTGCTACAAGAAATGTTAAAGGGACTGATTTAAGGAAAAGAGAAGACCACAAATAGGAAAAATTATCTATTTCCATGATTAGAACGTAATGGATACAAATGCACAAAAAAGAGGTTAGATATGATATTAAAAACATAAAAGGAGGGAGGAGGGGAGTTAAAGAGTACAGCTTTCAGACAGAGGTCAAACTAAAGTGACCATCAATTCTGTATAGAAGAAGTAAGGAACAGAGAAGGAATACTAAAACACTGAGAAAAAAAAAAGTTAAAAAATGGCAGTAAGTACATACTTATCAATAGCTACTTTAAACGTCAATGGACTAAATGCTCCCATTAAAAGGCATAGGGTGGCTGACTGGATAAAAAAACAAGACCCATATATATGCTGCATACAAGAGACACACTTCAGACCTAAGGACACTCACAAACTGAAAGTGAAGGGATGGAAAAAGATACTCCATGCAAATGGCAATGAAAAGAAAGCTGGGGTAGCAGTACTCATATCAGACAAAATAGACTTTAAAACATATTGTTTCCAATTAATTGTGACAGTTGGCTTTTGTCTTCCTTTTATATATTTGGGGATTCCAAAAATAACCTCACTAAGCAACACTGAGACATATTTTAAATAACCAAGGTGGCTGAAGAACAAAATGACTGGCTGTGGTGGTGTCCCTTTGGAGTGTGTCTTGGAAGTCTGTACCAGGTTTAAGCCCCAGCGCAGATTCTAACCCTTTTCTTCTGTATCTTTGGCAAAGAGGGAGGAATGAACAGAGTAGAAAGGAGAGAAGATGAGAAATGAAGCAATTTATTAGCTGTTAATCCTAAAGATAGAAACTGGAGATGGGGAGAGGGAGATGGTCATTGAATCTTAGGGTGAGCATAAAGTAAGAGACAGATTTGCCAGTCACTTTTTGTATCAAAGTCCCAGCAAGAAACAGAATTTATCCCAGATAGCTCAAATGCGGAGGCTGTAGTGCACCTACTCACCAGGGAACAATCAAAGGGCAGGAAAGCACTGAGAGCAAAGCAACAGTGGGGTGCTGTTACCTCCCTATTGCAAAGGGTTGGGGGGAGGCAATGGAGTTACAAGAGCTGGAGAGAGATGGAACCACACAGCAGGGACTCCCTGGTGGAACTGTTGGTGTGGAGGCAAGCCTCATTCCAGCATTTGTGGAACCTAGGCAGTCATATACAGTAAACGTTTAACATCCAGCTATTTGGGGGAAAAAAAAAAAGCCCTGATTTGTAGTGTTTGCTATAAACTTTTCCCCACTATAAATACTCCCACTTGAAATGACAATTTCAAGCTACCAATCAGATGTCACTGAACATGGAGTTGGGAAGAGATGCATACAATCAGTTATTGAGATCCAGTATGTGCTGGCTCCAGCACCCCACTGGACTGGGGTGAGAGTGCAAATGGAGGCCCACATATGTCTAAATATTTAAAAGTTACAAAGCAAGATTACTGACTGTGCACGTTCTATTCTCTCTCTTAGTTTGATAATCATAGTAAATATTATGGTGCATCACCTAGATCCCGTGTATTAGTCAGGATTCTCCAGAGAAACAGAGCCAACAGGATGTGTGTGTATATGTATATGTTTGTGTGTATATATATGTGTGTGTATATATGTATATATATACACAGGGAGTTTTATTTTAAGGAATTGGTTCATGTGATTATGGAGGCTGGCAAGTTGAAAAAAATCTGTAGGGAGGCTGTCAAGCTGGAGACCCAGGGAACAACCAATGTTGCAACTCGAGTCTAAAGACCATCTGCTGGCAGAATTCCCTCTTGCTCCAGGAGGTCAGTTTTTGTTCTATTCAGGCCTTCAACTAATGTGGTGAGGCCCACCCACATTACAGAGGACAATCTGCTTTACTCAAAGTCCACTGATTTAAATGTTAACCTCATCCCAAAACACCCTCACAGAAATATCCAAAACAATGGTTGATCAAATATCTGGGTACTGTGGCCCAGCCAAGTTGACACATAAAATTAAATATCATACCCTGCAAGATGGAGGCACTTGTTCCTCAGCTGCTGGGAGGTTGAGGTGCTGACAGCTCACAGCTGAGTCCTTCTCCAGGCAATGCCCTCTGCTGAAAGCAGCTGCTTTGTCCAAGGTCACACCCCGGGCCTCCCACCCGGGGCATGTCGAGGTATAAAGGCCAGGACCCTTTGCCTCAAATTGGGACAATACTAAAGGGCCACCTCTGATACAGAGCTCCCTGTGGGATCAGTTGAGGTGTTTGTTGTGACTGCATCCCAGTGCAACTTCCCTTTCTGCCCTATTCTACTTCCCCTACAGTTGTCCCCTGACAGTACTCCCCATTAAACTTCCTGCATGCAAATCTCCATTGCAGAGTCTATTTCCCCTGACATTGGGGTCAGCAAACTATAGCCTGCAGGCCAAATCCAGCCCACTGCCTATTTTTGTAAGAAAAGTTTTATTGAAACACAGCTATGCCCATTCATTTATGTATTGTCTATGGCTGCTTTCACACTCTACTCAATAATAGCTGAGTAGTTGCAACAGAAACTATCTGGCCCACAACGCCTGAAATATTTATTATCTGGCTCTTAACAAAAAATTTTCCAAACTCCTGCCTCAAAACAGCAAATATACCTCTATAACCACAAAATTGAAAAATATGTGTAAACATGTGGTTTTTATATAATTGAAAACCAAAAAAATATTAAAGACAACTAAATTTAATTATTACATATGGTTGGTCTTGGGTATGGCCAGCAGGATTTGGATAAGTAATAAATGAAGACAAAATAAATTCACAAATTTATTCCATATATATATATTCTATTCTATTCATATATTCCATAAAATTAATTTTTATCTTAATTTCAGCAAAATTACTATGTTTTATATCTAGAGTTCACATTATTCATGTTTTGTTGATAGTAAAGATTGAAGGATTAAAACTAAAATATAATTGTACTTAAAGTACTCACTATTACAATAAATTTTCATAAAACTTACAAGGTAAATGTAAAAAATAAAAATTTTAGGGGCCAGCCCAGTGGTGTAGTGGTTAAGTTCATGCACTCCGTTTCAGCGGCCCAGGGTTCTCAAGTTCAGATCCCGGGTATGGACTTATGCACTGCTTATCAAGCCACGCCGTGACAGGTTTCCCACATATAAAGTAGAGGAAGATGGGCATGGCTGTTAGCCCAGGGCCAAACTTCCTCAGCAAAAAGAGGAGGTTTGGCAACAGATGTTAGCTCAGGGCTGATCTTCCTCACTAAATAAATAAACAAACAAACAAACAAATAAATAAATAAAAATAAATAAATAAATAAATACATTAAAAAAATATTTTTAATATTTTGCTTCAAAAACTGTTTTTATTCTGTTGAAGTAACCAGATTAGGCCCAAGATGGAGTTGCTCATGCTAAGCCCATGTGAGCAAACCAAAACTTAACCCAGTTCCTATGCTCAGCTCTCCCTGTAAAGGAAAGCCTAGATCAACCAATCCACTTGCCTGCTCAGCACAAATTATCTGATCTGGCTCCAAGACTTCCCTTTGCTCCATATAAGGAAAGTAATCCTGCTTTAATCAATCAGAAAATGCCCAGTATAACCTCCTTGTTCCTGCTCACTTTGCTCTATAAAAATCTTTTGCCTCATACAGTTCTTTGGAGCTCCTTTCTATCTGTTAGATTGGATGCTGCCCAATTCAGGAATCACTGAGCAAAGCCAATAAGATCTTTAAAATTTACTCAGTGGAATTTTATTCTTCAACAGTTTTAGGATATTCAAAATGTATTAAAATTTTAAAAATAAACAAATTACTAATTAATTTCAAACTGAAATCAAAACTATATAAAGGTCATATTTGTATTTACTTTTTTTAATTTAATAAAACCTTTAAAAATATTTTTATGACATAAATCTGTTCACAGTTTTAGCATTTGATGTCCATCCAATTGCTAGATGTAAAGAATTGGTATCATACTTCACTCAAGTGACATCTAGGCTGCATAGACACAACACGTCATATATGCCTCAGCTACCATGTGAAACTGCTGTAAATACCACACTAAATTGTGAGTACTTCTGGAGCATTAGTTGGAACACCCAAAGAGAAGCAAGAAAATGGATCCCGAGTACTACTAGAAAACAACACTTCATTATTCAAAAACCTAGTGCATTCCTGCAGAGGGGAAAGATTTCACAAGTTAATTAAGGTGTCTTTTCTCTTATCTAAAGGCTCTGCCCTCAAATCCTCCCACACTCCAAGCATTGCCTGCACTAAAGGTAGAGCTCTCTCTCAAGTGACAGACGGTGCCCATGTGTCCTTTAATAAGTTTTTGGTTTTTGTGTGTGTGTGATATGTGATGATTTCTAAATTATCAGGCCCAGGGCTGGCCCCTGTTGCCTGGGTCTAAGGGCAATACTACCAGTGGCTCGCATTGGCAAAACCCAATAAGGAGCAGCTACAAGGAGCTCTGGTCAGCAAGGGTCAGACTCCCAGCACAGAGCAGGGAAGGGAAGGGTGGAGAATGGATGGGAGTGAGGAGTGGGTGGGGGGTGTGTACAAACACAGAATGGCCTTACTTCTATTTGCCTTGTAGAGCTAGTCTGTGGGTCAGTGGAAATTGTCATATATCTCATCTCTGGAATACGTGGTGAAGGTCACTGACCTCATCCTATTTTATGCTTCTGTAGAAACTCTCTCTCATCACAAGAGAGTTGAGCATTTAGGTTACGTGCTGCTTCAATTCACTCCCAATCAAAGACTTGGACTTTTATTCATAGCAGAGTTAACGCAAAGGGCAACCAAAGCCCTCATCCTGAGGTTGAGTGTTGAGTGGTTTTTATTATTCTTTCTTTTACCATATAATAAAATCACAAATTACAACTTTTGGGATACGAAAATAAAAACCTTTTCATGGACACAAGAGTATGTTGATTTACGAAACAGTGGTGACCTGGGTTAAATCTTGCAGATTTGCCAAACTGGTCTGAGAATTTCTCAAGTCTTTCTAGAAGTGTGCCTCCCCCAACTGGACGTAGTTTCTCTACCTTGTGTGAGTGGAGGACAAGGAAAAGAATATTACTTCACTAGCCCACCATCAAACAAACATTCTTTTCTACTCAAATGGTATTCATTCTCTGAAGGGGAGGAAAATACTAATATTTATTATCTACCAAGTGATTCATGGGAATTTACTTTTATTGAGTGTCTACCAAGTAAATTAATATTTATTGAGTGTCTACAAAGTATGTCCTGGGAGAGAGAAATAAAATCAATCAGCCAGGACTGAGGGTCATATAGACTCAGACCAAAGCCATCGTTTGGGGTTAACTGGTGACATACTGGCTATTAAGCAATTAGAGAGAGTCAGGCCTCAAAGAGAAATGAGATGAAACAGACAGGCAGAAAGATACAGAGATGAGCCACCATGCAACTCTGGAGACAGAGAGAAAGTGGCTGCCAAGTTGTATTTCCTGCAATTGAGGTCCTCGAGTTTCCCTGGTATCCTTACATAAATCCATATTTACTTGAGTTAGCTTGGGGAGATTTCTGTTCCTTCTTACTCATTGTTTTCTGAGACAGCCAAATGGTGTCAGTTCTTAACAAATTTGGTGGTACTTTTTACCCATGACATGGGATGTAGGTTTATTGAAAACACTTCATTTTCACCAAAAAAAAATCAGTCTAGAAACAGATAAAGCTTTCCATTTAATTCAATTCTCATTCACTCTCCTTGGGTTCTGTACAACTAATCTAAATTCTTATAGTTTTCAGATGCTAAAATAATAGTGAATAAAGCTGCAGAGTAAATACCTACCTATTTCCACTTTGGGGCTATGACAAATAGTACAGCTATAAACGTTCTTGACTTGTCTATAGTGGCCACACACAACCATTTCTGCTCAGGACATATCAAGAGAGGATATGCTGGGTTCCTGGAGTTACATAGTCATAGTTACATGCCCCAAAACAATGGGAAGTGATGAAAGCTGTCCTTTTAATGGACAGCTTAGCTTCACAAGCCTCGTCGGACTCTTGAGAGAGTCACGTGGCTACCTAAGGACAGGATTTAGGCTGATGCAGAAAAGATATAACTTTTTAATTTTTAAATTGTAAAACAACTTCACCAGGAAAAGGGGTTCAGTAACCCCAGAACTGAGCTCTTCCTAGAACCACCTAGGCCTCATGCTACTTCACTGTACATCACAACATCCAAAATTCACTATAAGCAGGTCCTATTATATTTACTTCTTTTGCTTGGAAAATTTAGAGCTGGGCGGTTGGCTCCCAATGTCTCTTTCATTGTTTGATTTAGCATCAGGCTTTGCTCTGGAGAGCAGAGACTACTTTTCATAATTTATACCTTTCCTGAGCTTTTTGGGTCAAAGATCATAAGCTGGGAGTTGGCAACACAGCTCTAGAAATACCATCTCCATTAGGATTGTTGTGCTTACTGTTGGACTGTATTTTTGTGCTTGGTTCTAGTTTAACATCCAAGGGTGCATTAGGCAGGATAAACTGTTCACAGAGTATCTCTAGAGGCACTGACATTTTTTTCCATCTGAATATTTTTCCTTCTGTATAGTAGCATTCATTCTGCCCTAAAAGACATCCAGCTATTGCCCAAGAGAGCACGGGCCACTGATTTTTAATAACTCTGAAAAACAAGTAAAGTAAGCATTTTTCTTCCCATTTCACCAGGGGGGAAACCTGAGACTCAGAGAAATTACATAACTTTTCTTAAATCACACAAACAGTTCATAGCAGAAGTGATATTAGAAGTTAGGACAACTCTCTCTGTCTACTAAACCAAATTCAAACATGCTGGGTCCTGATTATCTCACCAAGCTATGTCACTGAGAATGACCATTTTGCCTAAATCAATCATATTCATTTTACATCTATTAAGTCCTGAACATGTGCAATGTACTGAGAACCATTTCAATAATCATTCAATATGAGCCAAACCATCGAAGTGGTCATGTTCATGGACACAGTGATATTCTATTCCTCCCCACGACCAGTTTCATTAGCGTCAGATGGCTCATAGTCATCTGACTAGATATGGTGGAGCTCTATTTAACAAATCAGCAAAATTTTTCTCAAAAGTGTTTTAGAAAAATATTCCTTAAAAGTCTTTAGAAAAGTTACCTTTGAAAGTCCTTCCAAAATATGCCACATTGGAGAGTGACATCCTCAATAAGTGCTGCTCGGTCAGTTCTTCCTCCAACCATTTGGTTCCTTTTGTTGAGTACTGGGTAAAGCAGTGGTTGGCGTAGGGCCGTCTTTTACAAAATGTATACTAGAATCATATTATGTTTGTTGAGATGCTCACACCATGGGGGGGAAGACTTCTGGGGGCTGAGGGAAGAGCTGCTGACATCTGCCATTCCAATGGAGAGTGGAATGGTAGGCAGAGCCACCCAAACAATTTAAACTGTTATTGTCCGCTTGTGTAAGCTAAGCGTCCCGTGATGCAACCCCACTGTGTTCAATCTCTCCCCTGAAACTTAGGCCACCATTAGTTTTTCTCTCTTCACTATTCTAGTCTAGATATCTTAGTTAACATTCTTTGGCTGTAACTATCAGAAGGCAATGTAGATTAAAAAGGAAGACTTATAAAAATGCGGAGGTGTCTGGCCAAACCAGAAGATGCATGTGATGAACATTCATTGGTTCCCTTCCCAGCGTGCAGTTCCGTCCTGCCCCCTTGCTGATAGTCTCAGGTTTCTGCTTGAGGATCTGTATGGGTCTGGGGGCGCTGACTCCAGTTCTAACTCTAGGGGTGGGACACGTGACCTATACTCATCCAATCAACATAGTCCCTCCCACTTCCCACACACCCCCCTGGCCACAGTGATTAATGCAGAGATGAGCATGTGACCTATCTCGGTCCAATGAGCATGACTCATGGGACTTTAGTGGGAATTCTGGATCTCTTTTGGATGAAAGAAAGAAAGCACATAGCTCTGAGGGCTTGTAGCAACCATCTTGGCCTCGTTCATTACAGAGAAGAGATACAAAAAAGTCTAGTCCTTGGGGATATTACTGGTCTACTTGATCAAGTCTCATGACTGTCATTTCAGTCATATAAGCCAAGAAAATCTCTCTCTCTCTCCCTTTCTTTCTCTTTCTCTTTTTATCTCTCTCTCCCCTGTCCCTTCTCTTTCTGCTCCTCCCCCTCCTTTTTGTCCTCTCCTCTCCTTTCCTCTCTCCTTTTACTCTTCAGACCACATTCACTGACCATATGGCCAAACATGGTTCCCCAAAATGACTGATAGTTCCCAGATTCACCTCAGTTCAAGTGAACAGGCCAGACTAGATTAGAATGTTTTGCACCAATATCACATTTCTGGAAAGTAGGGATTTGATTGGCTCAATCCACAATAGCCCTGAGGGAAGAGTAACAGAGTGGAGAGATTCGAGAGGCAGAAGGAGATACAAACTCTATTCAACAACTCCATCACATCAGTTACTCTGAGGGAAACTGGACAGAACTCAGATTAAATTTGTATCCTAATAAACCAGATGAGTCAACGACTCCAGGATCAAAATGAACTAAAGGTGATGAAATATTTTTTTAAGTGAAAGAGAAGTTGTCAGCAGATAAATTCTCCAATTACTTGTTTTTTTCCAACAAAAATCAGATGAAACTATGTCCTTTTGAAGAAGTGTATGCGGTGCAAGATTTCATCAAGTAAACCAGGGACAATTCCTAGAAGACTTTTGAAAAGAAAATACTAAAATTCCTGTGACCACAAGAGATGAAAGATAGATGGAGGAAGCAAATGGTGAAAGAAGAAAAAAAGAAACATTTGTGTTTCGGGACTTCTGGTCAGATGTGTTGCTAAAAATGATTACCCATTGATTTAGGAAAGATCTGGTTTTTAAAATTATAATTCTTTCACAAATAAAGTGCTATGAACTTCTTTAAATCTGGCACACACAAAGAGCTTCAGGTTCAAGACTGTGTTATGATTATCTCGTTGTGGTGGCAGACACAGTTCAGGAATGTTCTGTGCTTAGCTGAGCTCATTCGTCTAGTGCAGAAATATTTCAGATTCTTATTCATTTCAAGTTTCTTGGGGACAGGAGAGCTTTGAGCTTCAGAAAATTTTACTTGGTTTTGTTTCAAAAATATATTCTTAATGAGCAGATTTTCTCTCATAGATCCAAAAGACTGCATTTTGAAAGATATTTTAAAGTTTTGTAGCAGTCAGGATTCTTTCAAGTCTACAGAAAACCAACCCAATCCAGTTCAAGCACAAAAGAGAATCTATTCATATATCTGAGAAGTCTAAGCTTGGGTATGCTTCAGGCACGAATTTATATTTTGTCATCAATAGACATTAACAAACATCAAGATTTCAGGTGTTCTAATACATGTACACCCATGTTCATAACAGCACTATTCACAATTGCCAAAATGTGGAAATAGCCCAAAGATCTATCAACAGATAAATAGATAAATAGTCATATATCTATGCAATGGAATATTATTTAGCCATAAAAAGGAATGAAGTACTGATACATGCCACATAGATGAACTTGGAAAACATTATGCTAAATGAAGTAAGCCAGACAAAAAAGGGCAAATATTGAATGATTCCATTTATATGAAATGCCAAAATAGGCAAATTCATAGAGACAGAAAAGGATTGCCAGAGACTGGGGAAAGTAGGAGATGAGAAGTAGCTGCTGAATAGGTGTAGGCTTTCCTTTTGAGATGATTAAATGTTTTGAACTAGATAGAGGTGGTGGTTGCACAACATTATCAAAGAATTAAATGCCACTGAATTATTCACTTTAAAATGGTTAGTTTTATATTGTGTGACTCTCACTTCAATAAAAATGAAAAGTAAAGGAAAAGAAAACCTATTAAAAGTATTTTAGGTTTTTTGTCCTTAAAAAATAGGTTTTTAATAGCTAAAAAATACTGCCAACTGTGATCATAGTTATAGTAGTGTTCTGATAGTTGGCTTGTCTCTTTTTTAAATTTTAATTTTGAAACAATTTCAGATAGCGTAAGGTTGCAAGAATAGTGAAAAGAACTTCCACATACACTTCACCCATATTCCCCAATTGTTAAAATTTCATCTTATTTGCAAACTCATGAAAAGAGAGAGTAAAATGATGGTTGCCAGGGCCTAAGGAGTGGGGGACATGAGATGTTGGTCAAAGGGTACAAACTTCCAGCTATAAGAAGAATAAGTTCTGGGGATCTAAGGTACAGCCTGGTGATTATAGTTAATAGTACTGTGTCAGATACTTCAAAGTTGCTAAAAGAGATCTCAAATGTTCTCGTCACAAAAAAGAAATTGTAACACGTGACGTGATGGAGGTGTTAACTAACGCTATGGTGGTAATCGTTTTGCAATATATACATGTATCAAATCAACACATCGTACACCTTAATTTACATAATGTCAATTACATCTCAGCAAAGCTAGAAAAGAAAATAAAAATAAGGGCCAGCCCCGTGGCTTAGCGGTTGAGTGCTCTCGCTCCGCTACTGGCGGCCCGGGTTCGGATCCCGGGCACGCACCGACGCACTGCTTCTCCGGCCATGCTGAGGCCGCGTCCCACATACAGCAACTAGAAGGATGTGCAACTATGACATACAACTATCTACTGGGGCTTTGGGGAGAAAAACGAGGAGGATTGGCAATAGATGTTAGCTCAGAGCCGGTCTTCCTCAGCAAAAAGAGGAGGATTGGCATGGATGTTAGCTCAGGGCTGATCTTCCTCACAAAAAAAAAAAGAAAGAAAGAAAGAAAGAAAAATAAATTTTACTACATTTGCTTAATTATTTTCTATCTGTCTATCATCTGTCTACCTATCTAGTATGTGTGTATGTTTATACACATATTTGTTTTTGTTTTTGTTTTTTGGGAAGATTGGCCCTACGCTAACATCTGTTCCCAATCTTCCTCTTTTTTTCTTTTTTCTCCCCAAAACTCCAGTACATAGTTGTGTGTCATAGTTGTACAGTTGTAGCTCTTCTATGTGGGACACCACCTCAGCATGGCTTGATGAGCAGTGAGTATGTCTGCGCCCAGGATCCAAAGTGGTGAACCCTGGGCTGATGAAGCAGAACGCTTCACCGCTATGCCACTGGGCCGGCCCCTATTGGTATTACTATTTATTTTTAAGGAGGCCTGCAACTCTGATAGTCTATGATTCTCTGAATAATGGTGGAAATTGAGGTAGAGGAGCAAACAGGTCTGAGGACATCCATAAATGATAACCCAAAGGCCACTGCCTTGTGTTAAGTGAACCCTAGATGCTGTGGTTTTGGGTGGATTGGAGGAGGGGTGAGAAGGTTGTGGTGAGAGAAGAAGTTCCTGGCCATCTGGAATAACTTTGCAAGTGATGGATCACCGCCAAGATGAGTGCTGGGGACCACCAGCACAGGAAACAGAGGACGTGATGGCCCCAGTCCACTTCCCTAAGTACGGGAACCTGCTAATCAAGCCACCAGTCCCATCTGCCTGTATTTCTGGTTCTTCTTTGGATTGTGTTTGCTGTTCTTTGCTTTTGAAGATGACACCACCGGTAATGCTCCCCAGCTGGGAGAGCAGGTGTCGCCAATAAGACCAGCAGGGCCCAGCAGTCTTCCCACACTAGAAACATATGGTGTTTCCTCTTTGTTTTGGGACTGTGGTTACCACTCACAGTCTTGTGTTAGGCGCAGTTAGTTTTTAGACTTGTGGATTGGGTCATTAAGAGGCATCTCATTTCTCACCCTCCCATGTGCAAGAGCCACTCTAAGCCACAATAAATACTTTTCCACCCAACACAGTTCTGTGAGACTCTCAGTCCTCATGTGGGAACATATACTAGCTTCATTCACATTAACACTGTTTATCTAATTGATTCTATAAAGGCACACATCCTTTCAGGTGTTTTTAAAGCAAGACTGTGTATTTAGATGGTTTTTTTATCCTTTTATCTGCAGAATCCATTGAAGAGGACATTTTTGGAGAGATCTTTAAAATAAATGCAATTGTGATAGCATAAAATGAAGAACTTAACAACATTGCTTCAATGTAAGTGGTGTTATCACAGCTTTTATGCTTGTAAATGTGCATGGATGACTTGAGTTTAAACCACTCAGCCAATCAAAATTCAGCAACGTCCTCCTCACAGGCAAATCACACAGAGAGTTGAGCTTACCAGGCATAACTTTCTTCATTTTGGCTCCCCTAGAAGCAGACCCTGAGACTGAAATCTGAGTGCCAGTAGTCCATTTGGGATGAGATCCCAGGAAACACTGGTGGGAGAGTAGGGAAGGGAGACAGGGAAGGGAAAGAAGCCAACAAAGGGCGAGTTTGTTGATACACAGGTTACCACTGAGGACAACTAAAGCTTAACCCTACTGAGGTACTTTTGGGGACAGGACAGAAGGATCACTTCAGAGTGGTCCCTCCCAAGGGCTGAGGGAACTGGGGTATTTATATACCAGTTATTATTTGAGGGCTGCTCAGGGGCCTGTCTGACTGTAAGTAAAGTGAGGCAGAGCCTGGTCTAGCTAAGAAGCCTTCAGGCAAAGGGATTGAAATGCTGGTAATTGGAATTTAGGTGGGCCTGTATTATGACAGAAATGCTCGGGAGAATGTGACAGTATCTGCTACCTATGAGGTAGGCATAGTTTTACCATTTTGCTACTTCGGGAAACAAGTTTAGAGACATTTAGTGACTTTCCCAACTTCACATGGTATACCAGGTTCTTTTAACTACAAATTCCTTTATTGAAAACCCAACTCAAACTGGCACAAACAAAATAGAGAACATATTGACTCATGTAACTAAGAAGCTCAGGGTAGGACTTCAGGGTAACTAAGAAGCTCAGGGTAGGTCTTCAGGTTCAGCTGGATCCAGAAACTCAGACCATGACACTAGCACCATACTCTGCCCATTGTCTTTTGTGTATATTTATTCATTAAATATTTATTTCCGGAGGCTAAACCAAAGAAGTAGTTGACAGGGCACTTTATGAACAACGTAACTCAACTGAGAAAGTAAATTACTTATGGACAAATTATAAGTTAATTTAAAATAATTAAATGTGTGTTAGTAAGTAAATAAATAATAATAAAATGATATGAGTGTATATGTGTTTACAAATTGGGGAACTGTGACAAGCTCAGAAATTTGAATGACTCTATCCAAAAAGCAGCAAATTTTGAAAAAAAAACCCAGACAAGCCACATATCTTATTTCCTACTCAAGTTTCATCTGAGACCTCACAACTCTAGTGCCCTCTGTGGTGTTTCAGCAACAGCTCGGCAGTTCAAGGTCTCATTCACAGGATTTCCAGTGGCGCCCAGGTACATGGATGGTGTGTCATATGATCTATCTTGGACTGTGGCTACTCCAGTTCAGCAGACTCAATAGCTATTTCAGTATGCCACCACCATACATTCTCTGTTCATCCACCCCAGAAAGGGGGTGTGGTCCTCACACTGCCCTAAGGCGCTGATGACGGGGCCCAAAAAATAGAGCCTAGGCTAGTAGGATTCAGAAGCTAACTGGAGAGTGTTCCTGGCGGTGAATCCAACAGAAAACAGCTGGAGTGGCTGATTCTGAAAAACCCTGAACAGAAGAACAAGTTGTCAAGTTAGTTCTCAGGAAAGTGGAAGGAGGTACCACCAGGACATCAGGAAATAGGGAACCCAGGAGCACAGCTGAAACAAGAGTGAGATGAAGGCGTGTTTTGCAGGTTGGATTCCCTGGGAAGCAGACTCGGAGATGGAGTTTGGTGTGTAGGATGTTTATTGGGGGGTGTTCTTGGGATCAATGCCTGAGGAAAGGACAAGAAAGAAGCAGGAGTGGACAGAGGGAGGACAGAAGTTGAGCTGCAAAATGGGGCTAATGACAGACTCGGCCAGTCCGTGGGAAGCTCGGAAGCTAGAATGGGTCTTCAGAGTTGTCCTGCGTCAAGCTGAGATGGTCAGCCTTTGTGCTCCAGCATTGATTAGTCATTAGATGGGAGCTGCCCCTGGAAGGGGGTAGCCTTGGATGAGTCAGCTTCCTGCAGCAGAGGCTATCCCTGCGGCATGAATGACTCAAAAGTACATCTTCTAATATACAGATGGCCAATGGGCATATGAAAAGATGTTCAATATCACTAATCATCACGGAAACGCAAATCAAAACAGCACTAACATATCACCTCACACCCGTTAGAATGGCTATAATCACCAAGACAAAAAACAACAACTATTGGAGAGGATGTGGAGAAACAGGAACCCTCATACACAGCTGGTGGGAATGCAAACTGGTGCAGTCTCTATGGAAAACGGTATGGTGATTCCTCAAAGAATTAAAAATAGAAATACCCTGTGATCCAGCTATCCCACTACTGGGAATCTATCCAACGCACCTGAAATCAACAATCCAAAGAGGCTTATGCACCCCTATGTTCATTGCAGCATTATTCACTATAGCCAAGAAGTAGAAGCAACCTAAATGTCCCTCGACTGATGATTGGATCAAGAAGATGTGGTATATATATACAATGGAATACTACTCAGCCATAAAAGAAGATAAAATCGTCCCATTTGCAAGAACATGGATGGGCTTGGAGGGTATTATGTTAAGTGAAATAAGCCAGAAAGAGAAAGACAAACACTGTATGATCTCACTCATATGTGGAATATAAACCAACACATGGACAGAGAAAACTGTATTGTGGTTACCAGGGACAAAGTGGGTAGGGAACGTGCACAAGGGATGAAGGGAGACATATATATGGTGATGGACAAACAAAAATGTACAACCCAAAATTCCACAATGTTATAAACTACTAAAACATCAATTTAAAAAAAAAGTGCATCTTCTAAGCTTCAGATCTCTGCATTCAACTCCGACCTTGACATCTCTTTCTCATCTCAAAATGGGTGAAGAGATTGAGAACCAGGAGTGGGAATGCAGAGAGCAAGATGATGATGATGGTTGCAGAAAAGCCACAGAAGATAGAGGCTAGGGTACCAAAGCTTGTGTCACCCCTTTCAAAATTTTACCAAGGGCTGACCTTTTTTCTAGAAATGGCTCCATGAAGAGTGGAGCCCAGATCTTCAAACTTTCCTGTGACCTCCACTCTTCCACCCAACAGCGCCCCCATTCATGCGCTCCTCACATTTCACACAGTTGTGTGGATGGTTTTTACTTTTGCTTTGAAAGTTGGTCTTCTTCCTCTTCTTTTATTACATAGTTCAGTGTTTATGAAAAGACCTTTAGGAATTAATACAAGGCCAATGTAATTTAAAGATCTCAGAGCCAAAAGACTGGAAGAACGAATTTCAGGCCTTCAAAGCATAGATGGCAGCCAACGGCTTCAGCTATTGAGATTTGCTTGGGCAGGAAAACTCTGGAATATGGAATGAGACTTTCCTCTTCTCTCTCTCCCTCTTCTGTTTGTAAATTGTTCCATAGGTCAAATATTGAAGTGGAGGAAATCAAATTTGATCCCCCAAACTACGATTTATCTCCAAAAATTTAGAGGATGGAAAAACAAAGAGAAAAACTTCAGAAGAATGAGATTGTACATTTGTGGTACTGGCAAGAGTATGGGATTGGAAGCCAAGAGACTTGGGTTTCTGGTCCTGATTCTGCCACTGAAAGTCGCTGTGTGACCTTGAACAAAGCACTGACGTTTTCTTGGCCTCTTCTATAAAGGGAAGGGGTCTGGGTATGGTTATCTGTAAATCCCCCCCTCCACCCACTTCTGTCTTTTCTTTTTTAACTTGTAAAACAGTTTTAATCTTGGTTCTCCTTCATCCCATTAAGTTTACTCAGTGGAGCTGGGTTGTTTTCTGTCCCTGGTTGAAAACTCTGGGAGCAGCCGGAATGACTTTTCTGATAACTTGTAAGTAATACAGTTTCCCTGTCTAACTTTCCCTTTAATGCTGAGATTTTATTATTTACACAACTGTGAGTAACAATAATACACATTGCCAAGTTATGTTAAGTCAGCAATGTGCTTCCACATACAGTAATTTATTTGATCCTCAATGTTAACAGGCCTATGAGGTAGGCTAGGCAGATAGTAAGTTTTCCTATTTTGCTGCATGGAAGGACGTTTAGAGACATTTAGTTACATAGTGTATGAGGGTTCTTTCAGTCACAGGTTTTTCCTGAAAACTCAATTCAAACTGGCCCAATCAAAAATGAGAGCTTCTTGGCTCATCTAATTGCAAAGCCCAGGAGTAGGTCTTCAGGTTCAGCTGGAATCAGGAGCTCAAACTATGGCATTAGCACTTCGTCTCTTTTCCATAATTTCGTCACTCTCTTCTGTGTATATTTTTCATTAAATTAACAAATATTTATTGAACACCTGCTATGTGTTAATCATTGTTGTAGGCACAAGGGATACAGTGAACAAAGCACTGTATTTAGAACAGTGACTAACACACAGCTATGTTCAATAAATATTTATGGAATTTACATTCTTATGTTCATGGAAGAAGAGGGCATAAACAAACAAATAAATAATATGTGTTATGGCAGATGGTGATAAAGACTATGAAGATGACTAAATGAAGAGAAGGTAAGAGTGAGGAGATGTGTGTCTACTCTTTATATAGTGTGGTCAGAAAAGCATCTGTGATAAGGTAATTTTTAAAAATATTTTAGTATGGAAATTTTCAAACACAAAAGGAGAGAAAATAGTATGCACCCATCACCCAGTTTCACCAGTTAACAACATTTTTCTAATCATCATGTTCCACCTATCCCCCTTCCACCTCCTTGCACATCACACACACACACAGAGACACACACACACAATCACAATCATACATAGAGAGCCAATCCAAGACACCATACCATTCGATCCGTAGGTATGTAGTCATGACAGACGAGAACATTTTTAGCGCAATCTACAAGACCATTTTTGCACCTAGCAGAGTTAACAATAAAATCTTTAGTATCAATGAATACTCAATGATAAGGTGATATATGAAGGAGGTGAGGAAACAAATCACCAGCTATCTAGGGGAAGAACTTTGTAGGCTCTGGTCCAACGGCTGTGCAGGGGGACTTGCCTAGCATGTTTAAGGAACAACATGGAAGCCAGAGTGGTTGGAACAAAGGAAGCAAGAGGGTGAGTGGGAGGAGAGAGATGAGAGGTTAACTGGGAGCTGGACCTCAGAGAGCATCAAGCAAGGTAAAGACTTTGCTGAGTCAGACAGCAGATTTCAAGAAGATTTCAAATAATTGGAGTGATATGGTTAGACTTTTGGTTGAATGGATCACTCTGGCTGTTTTGTGAAGAATGAACTCTAGGTGTCAGGTTAGAAGGGAAGGAACTTGGAGACACTATTGCAATAATCCAAGCAGGAGATAATGATAGATTGGAACAGACTAGTGGAGGAAATGAGAAGTGATTGGATTTTGGATATCCTGGGAGGGTAGAGCAGAAAGCTTGTTTCCTGATGGATCAGATGTGTGATATGAGAGGAAGAGAGGAATCAAGAATGACTCCATGGTTTCCACTCTAGGAAACTGGGTCAATGGTGGAGCCATTTACAAGATAGAGAAGAACATGGGAAAAGTATGTCTGAGATGTGTGGATACCAAGAGTTGCTTTTGGACATGCAAAGTTGCAATGCCTATTCAACATGTAAGTGGAGATGTCAAGCAATCCATTGGATACACACATCTGGCCTTTAAGAGAGAGGTCCAGGGGGCCAGCCCGGTGGCATAGTAGTTAAGTTCGCATGCTCTGCTTTGGCGGCCCAGCGTTCGCAGGTTCAGATCTCGGGCGTGGACCTACGCACCACTTATCAAGCCATGCTGTGGCAGGCGTCCCACATATAAAGTAGAGGACTATGGGCATGGATGTTACTCCAGGGCCAATCTTCCTCAGCAGAAAGAGGAGGATTGGCAACAGATGTTAGCTCAGGGCTAATCTTCTTCACCAAAAAAAAAAAGAGAGAGAGAGAGAGAGAGAGGTCCAGGCTGGAGCCCACAGTGTGGGGTGTACTGGTTCAATATATACTCTTCGATTTTGTTGCCTTAGGGTCCTCACAGACTCAATTCCAGTGAAAGAGAAAATGCTTATTTTCTGGTCATTGAAGCAGAAATCTGTGATTTTATCTTATTTCCCTTGGAACTTTATCATTAATCACTGTGGCCAGGGGAAAAGGAAGCTCTGATTGGCCAGGTGTGTGTCCTAAAATTCCCCCATTCAGCTAGGGTGGGCCCAGCGTATGGACTGAGAGTGAGAAATGTTGATTCCTCAGAGAACTATGATGAGAAGAAGGTTGAAGGGAATGCTGGGAGGCAGAAACCATGAAAAATCGGTGGTAGATATGGGACTCAAAACAAGAGATCCACACTTTTGTAACTAAATTTTAACAGAAAAACCCACAAAATAGATTAACAGGTGACCCTAAGAAAAGAAAGAAATCATCCAAGCAAGAAATCAAATGCTTGTGCCTAATTCCCTGCTTTGGGGCTCCACATTGGGAGATTAAAATTAAACAGTTCCCAGCTATCTATTGCAATGTAACAAAGCACCCCAAAACGTAGTGGCTTAAAACAACAAACATTTTATTCTCTTTACGGTTCTATGGTTTGACTGGCCTCACCTGGGCATTTATTCTTCTGGTCTTGCTGGGTTACAGTCAGATGGTGGCTGAGGCTGGAGTCGTCTGGAAACTCTGGGATGCTGGGGCAGCTGGGTCTCTTTCCCTTTCCATATGGTCACAAGGCCTCTCCTCTTCACACGGCCTCTCCACATGGTCTCTCCAGCAAGGTAGCCAGACTTCTTAAACTGCAGCTCAAGGATCCCAAAGGTAAGTGTTCCAAGAGGGAGAAAGTAGAAATCGCCAGTCCTCTTAAAGGCCAGGCCTGCAGTGTGATTTCTGCTCATTCTATTGACTGACACAAATCCCAGACCAGCTCAGATTCAATGCAGGAACAAACGGGCCAACACAAGGGCACAGATACCAGGGGTGGTTCACTGGGGGCCATTCTTAGAGACCAGCTACCAAAACTCTATCACATAAAACCCAAGATTTTGGTTTAGGCCAGCCTTGTCCAAAATGTTTCTATCACATACTAACCTCACAAAATGTTCATGAAAGAAAAAATTATTGCCATGTCAATTAATTCAGAAAATGTTACACACTATAAACAATTTTAGAATATCATGCTGTCCATTAAAAATTAAGGACTCACAGAAATTTTGCACTAGAAAAACTCATGTGACATTGTTTCATCTAGAGTCTTATCCTCGATTACTCCAAAAAGCAGAGCCTGAAACAAGGGTTTGTATGGAAGTAGTTCTTTGTTTTGTTCTGTTTTGTTTTGGTCAAGCGATCTTGAGGAACAGGAAGAGTGCAAGAGGGAAAGAAAAAAAGCCAGTCCAAAGCCAGTTCATGTGTCTAGGACTGCACATGCGTCAGAAGCACTCAACAGGTTACTGCAGGCATCTCAGACTGCAGTGGCAAAGAAGCCCTGGGACAGAAAGCAATGGAAACCTTGGTGATTGTGATGAGGCACTTGCGCACAGTGGGCTTGGCACAGCAATGGCTGGAGTGAAACAGTGGGCTGAGAATATGTGAGTTGAGGCATGAGGTATTTTTGATATAAGTAATATTTCTCAAAATTGTCTGCCTAAGGACCCCATTTTTCGTATGGATAATGATGCCTGCCATTATTCCATGTTGCCAGTGTTGTGCAGAACACACTTGTGAGTGCATTGGTCTAAATAGCCACTGAAGACAATGTTATACTGAAGCGATAAAAACCGCCATCTCTCAGTTATCATGCCTGGTTTCTTATAGACTATGTTCTTTCTGACATTCTGGCTGAGTCTATCTTAGCGTTGATTGAGCATCCATTAAAACATACCTGCACAAAATCTCCTTTCCCCCATATACACCCTCGGCTGCCTTTCTACCACTAGGGATTCTGGTTTGTGGTGGATATAAGTTAATCGCCTATATAGCACCCATTTCTCTTAACAGCACCCCACATGTGAATTGGATGACAGTGATCCTACTCTCAGCCCAAATGTGAGCTATGATTGGTTTAAGGCAATCAGTGAATTTCATAGTCTAACCCTAGTGAATGGGTTAGAGACAACTCTCACTGATTTTCTGGATGTGGATGAGGGAGAATGTTACCCTAGTTGTTATTGGTAGCTGCTTTGTGACCACAGTCAGAGCCAGTCTTGGGAAGAAGCCAACAGTGTGGGAGGTAGAGTTAAGGTAAAAAGACTCTGGAGGGCCTGGGTCAGCCCTTGCCTGAAGTTCAACTTACCTCTAGATTTCTGTTTCATGTCCCAATAGATTTCCCTGGCTTAAACCAGTTTCAGTTTGATTTTCTGTTATTTGTAACTGATTACACTCTACTTGATTGCTTCTTTGAAAAGGATGACCAAATTTCGGACTCAATTAACCATATAAGCTTTATGAGATTAATTGCATGAGGCCTCATTTTTCAGGAGGTCCCTAAACTGTAGAAGAATTAAGTATTTATTTGGCATGATTTCACCATTTTTTCCCCCAGACACATTTGCTCACAAGAGTAGAACCCTAATACCTTTCCAGAATTTTGGTTGGAGGAGTATGAAAGGGAGAGGCCATTCTTTAAGAACAGATTTCCCAATTTGAGGGGCATTCTATAAAATAACTGGCCCCAAATAACTGACTCTTCAAAAGTGTCAAGGTCATGAAAGATGAAGAAAGATTGAGTAACAGTTCCAAATTAAAGAAGACTAAGGAGACATGATAAATGAATGCAACATGTGATCCTGGAATGGATCTTGGACGAAAAAAAGGAGATTAGTGAGACAATTAGCAAAATTTGAATAAGGTCTGTAAATTAGTTAATAGTATTGAATCAATATTAATTATCTGATTTTGATAAGTGGTCTGTTGTTATGTGAGTTGTCAACATTTGGGGAAGCTGGATGAAGGATATACAAGCACCTTTATAATATTTTTGAAGTGTTTTTGAAAGTTGGAAATTATTTCAAAATGAAAAGTTAAAATTTTTTTTAATTAAAAAAATAAAGAACAGGATTGGAGTGACACTTTGTTAATGCATTGGTTAGAATTTCCATTGCCATGACATTTCATGAATACAGAGAGCAAGTGGGTCTACAAAACTGCCTGGAAATCCATGGATTTGCAAGACTCGGAATTCACCGCTCTACCCTGGAAGATGCCAAGCTGAAGGCAAATCTATTTCTTTTATGATGCCTTATTGAGGTCTCTGACCTGGGCTTGGAAGAATGCAAAAAATGTTTTGATTTGAGAGTAAGACAGACATCAATCCAGAAAATTTTGAAAGCAGGCAATAGTTCAAATAAGACTTTCAGTTCAGATTGGAGAGCGAAAGGATTTGACAGAGAAATGCAGAGGAGGCTCATCTGAGTGGGCTGTTTTGGCACCCTTGAGTGAGTCGGAAGCCAGCATTTAGAATGGGTGAGCCTGGAAAATAGATTTGGTGGAAAAAGAGGATGATTCACTCACCCATAATAATAGCAATAAATACTGATGACAAGGAACTTTTAATTAGCAAATGGAAAATAAGCCCAAGACACATATGCTGAGTCCCTTAGAAGTGAGGTCAGAACAAATTCTTTTCAAAAACGGGAACATTTGTAGTAGCTCCTGGCCCTGGAATCTATTGATCTTTTTTTTTTTTTTTTTTGCAATGTGGAAGACATTCTCCTCTCTTTCAAAGGAAATCTAATTACTTTCCCTCTGAGTTAATTTGAAGATTACTCTGAAATGTATCAGAAAATCACTGTGCAGCGTACTTTTTCCTTTCTCCAAATACAAAGAAATATCTTAAGTTTTATTTTTCAGAATCATTAACTATGATTCTGATTCATATTCTGCAATTGGAAAAGGAGGCCAGGACCAAATTCTAAGAGGTGAGCTCAATCAAAAACCTTAATTTGGAAACAGGTTTGGAGGACTTTCTGTCCTAGAAAGGGGCGTTGACTGGGGTAGAGGGGATGGCACCTCAGGGCATTCAGGAGGAGAGAGGTTAAAGTTCTGCGTGTGATGCCTCTACTTGAAATTCTACCTCAGAGGTGGGCCACCCTATGTTAAATATGATCATCTCTGATTTTACCTTTTTTCTATCTTCTGACAACAAATTCCCTAAACTTTCCTCTTCTATATCCTTTGTTCTCCCTCTTCTTCCTTTCTCTTCTTCTCTTGTCTCCTTACTTCTTCTCCAGTCCATGACCACAGTCTTCTTTGCCATCATCTATAGAATTTCATTTTGCATGATTCTAGGGAACAAAATGTTGGGAATAGAAAAAAGTGACAGCCAATAAGTATTAAAAGCTTTCCTCCCATTGAGGCTCTCTGGACCCTCCAACTCCAACTTCAGGTTCCATCCAGGGTTTAGTGTAACCTTACAAAAACATTATCATTTGTATAATTTCCCTTGAGGGCCAATGCTGATTTCCAACCTTGCTTAAATCAAAGTACCACTTACCAACCTTGTTGGTAATCCTTTTTTTTTATACCCTAGAGGGCCTGGGTTGATTGCATTTTTGCTCCCCATCCTTCACTGCTTCTAATAGTGTTTATATATTGATGTCTTTTGCCTTGTGACTTTCCAGTGCCTCCCAGCAGAATGGACAGAGTATACACCCCATCCCATTGTCTTTGAGCTTGGCGATGTGACTTGCTTTGGCCAATGGAATGTTAACAAATATCATACGAGCAGAGGTTTTAAATGTGCTTGTGTCATTTGGCTTGGACTCTCGTGCTTTTGCCATCTCCATGAGCATGTTCTAGGAAGCTGCTGTTTCTAGAATGAGGGATGTGTGGAGCAGTCCTGAATCTGACCCGCAGTTTGGAGCCAAGACCAGTCAACTCACAATCTGAAGCAGAACATCCCCAGCCAACTTGCACATCAATGATTGTGAAAAATAAATTTTCATTTTTATAACCCTTGTTACACAGCATTATTTCAATAATAGCTGATTGATAAAGGGGCTTGTTTTCCCAGTAATGAACACATTCTACAGCTTTACCTCTAAAATTTGTCATCGTGTGAATTTTGGTGGGGGGCAAGTCTCCCTAGCCATTCTCCTTCCCAATAGCAATAAAACAGTCATGCATGACTATGTATGATAATGTATGATTGGCTGACTCAGCCAATCGGATGCTGTCCTTCTCCCAGAACCTTGAATCTGGAGCAAGTGATGCAGATAAGAAGGGACAGATTAGAATTAATTTCTTTGGTGGTGGCAGAGTGAGAGGAACATCATAACAAGACGCTTCCTGCAGTAAGATTTTGGTTGCAATTTTGCAAGCCTATCTTCCTTTGGTTGTTGCTCGTTTTTTAGCCGTCCTATCAATTCAGTGAACAACTGACTAATTTCTCTTCTGCTTCAGTTAGTCATATTCATTTTTGTTGTTTGCAACCAAAATTCCAGACTGGCACAAATAGCTCACCTGAAAAACAGTCATTTGGGAACACAAAAGCCTTGTAAATTTATTTCTAAAGCTCTAAAATCTCTGGAGCCACGGGAGCTTTTTTTCCGCCTGAAAACTGTACATTAATATTTCTATGAAACTCTACCAACTTACACCAAAATGAGTTAATCATAAAATCAGTTTTCATAATTTTGGAAAAATCTTTCTTTCTCTAGACCTACATTAGCATTGTATTTCTAGAAAAGATCAGATTTTTCAACACAAAGAGTCTGGCATGCCTTCATAAGCGGGGCTTCGACTTAAGCAAGGGGCGGAACCAGGTTAGAACTCAGCATCGGGCCTCAAGGGAATGATACAAATGATGATGTTTTTATAAAAAGCTTCCTCAAAAAATTAAATATAGAACTACTATATGATCTAGCAATTCTAATTTATGGTTTTCAAAGGAAACAAAATCACCATGTTGAAGAGATATCTGCACTCCCATGTTCCTTACAGCATTTTTTTTTACAATGGCCAAGACACGAAAACAATCTGTGTCCAACAACAGATGAATGTATAAAGAAATTTGGTATATATTTGGTATATATACATAGACACATATACTCATACACACACACAAACACAATGGAATACTATTCAGCCATAAAAAAGAAGGAAATCTTACCATTTGCAATGACATGAATAGATCTTGAGGGCGTTATGCTAAGTGAAAATGTCAGACAGAGACAGACAAATACTGTATGATCTCACTTATATTTGGAAACTAAAAAAAATACAAAGCAAACTTATAGAAAAAGAGATCATATTTGTGGTTACTGGAGGCAGGGAGTGAGGAGTGGGGGAATTGGATGAAGGTGGTCAAAATATACAAACTTCCAGTTATAAGATAAATAAGTTCTGGGAATGTAATACACAGCATGATGACTATAGTTAACACTGCTGTATGGCATAT
This sequence comes from Ceratotherium simum simum, assembly GCF_057802395.1. Classification (NCBI taxonomy): domain Eukaryota; kingdom Metazoa; phylum Chordata; class Mammalia; order Perissodactyla; family Rhinocerotidae; genus Ceratotherium; species Ceratotherium simum. The sequence continues at coordinate 40,374,431 of NC_141920.1, read as the reverse complement.
TTGAAAGTTGCTAAGAGAGTAAATCCTGCAAGTTCTCATCACAAGGAAAAAAACTTTTTTTTTCTTTTATATCTATGTGAAATGATGGATGTTAACTAGACTTGCTGTGGTAATCATTTCACGACATATGTAAGTCAAGTCATTGTGCTGTGCACCTTAAACTTATGCAGTTCTATATGTAAAAAAAACAAAATTAAGATTCAAAGATTTAGATTCCTGGCTTCCTCTCTGTAAGCCTCAGTTTCTTCATGTATAAAATAGGCATAATAAATTGGATACGAAAAGGTTTCTAAAGTCCAGACAGCTATACAGAGGAAAGCTGCTGCTGTTACGTTCTGCCTATATATTGCTATACTCATTGCCTCAAAGAGAAAAAAAGAAAAAACTTTATGGAAAGATTGATTGCCAGTGGCCGTTTCTGGCAAGTGATGAACATTGCAATAAGAACAAAAAAAAAATAAAATACTTAGGCTTCTCGAACTTTTTGGCTTGGCCCCCAGCTGGTCATGATTCCAAATGCTGGCCGGCAAAACACCACCATCACATTTAGTTAGGCTCTTTTGAGATGTTATGGAACACGCACTGGAAAGAGTAGGCCAGGGACGTGATGCACCTGGGACTCCCAAGAATGCTGCAGAAGGCTCAGCCAGGAGGCCGCTGAGGCCTTCCAATCATGTAAAGGGAGGGATTATTTGAACCAAGCGTTTCTACTTGGCTTGGACATCAGAAAAATGGCCCGGCTAGTATGGAAGTGAAGGTAGTGTGCCTGCAAACTTAGACTTATCCTGAGTGACTTCTCTTCGGAAGCACTGCCAGGCTCTTGGTAACCTATATAGCCTGAGACAGAGACTGGCTACGTTAGCTGTTTCGTCTTCTTGACTACATCTTTGCTAAATACACCCTCCTGTGTAACTACTTTAATGAATGCATCTGTTACTACAGATTAATCAATGAACTCTTATTTAGAGTCAATAACCTTCCTGATATACCAGTGGTTCCCAAAGTGTGGTCCCCAAACCAGCAGCATCAGCATTACCTGGGAACTAAGAAATGCAAATTCTCAGGTTCCATCCTAGAACCATGGAATCAGAAACTCTGAGGGTGAGGCCCAGCAATCTGTGTTTTTACAGGCCCTCTAGGAGATTCTGACTCACACTAAGTTCTTGGGAACCACTGCCCTGTACCATGGCCTTTGGCCTCTTCAAGAACATAGCTCCAACAGTTCTTCCCTCTGCTCCGACATCATCAATTTCTCCCTCTCCATTGGATCATTCCCATTAGCGCACTATTCATGCTGTTATTTTTCCCATTGTAAAACAACCATTCTCTTGACCTTCACTTCTCTTGCTATAGCTTCATTCTTTGCTTCATTTTAGTTTTGATAAACAAAACTCCTCAAAAGAACTGTCTACGTTTTCATCCCAGTCTCCTTTAAACTTACTCAAATTAGACTTTGCCATGAGCACTCCAAGAAACTGCTCTGGTCAAGGTTAATCAATGACCTCCATGCTGCTAAATCTAATGGACAATTCCCAGTCTGCAACTTACTTGAGCACTCCCTCTTCCTGGGAACACTTCCTCACTTGGCTTTCAGGTTCTCGCACTCTACTGGTTTTCCACCTACCCCACCGACTCCTCTTTCTCAGCCTTCTTTGTGGGTTCTTCTTCATCTTTCTGGGCCTCTTAATTCTGAATGCCATAGAGCTCAGTTTCTGACCAGTTCTCTTGTACATCTACCTTAGGTGATCTCATTTTTATTCTCATGACTTCAAATATGAACTATATGTTTATGACTCTCAAATATATATTTTCAACCCAGGAATGTGCCCTGAACTCTAGACTCTTATATCCCACTGCCAAGCTGATAGAAACACCTGGATATCTATTAGATATGTGAAAGTTAACAAATCCCAACTTGACCTTCTGATTTTCCCTTACCCTACAGAGTCTTTCTTCCATAGTCTTCCACATTTAAATGATTGAAAATCCATCCTTTTCTTTCTCCCATAACACACATGCAGTCTAACACGAAATCCTGTTGGCTCTAACCTTCAAAATATGACCAGAATCTGACCACTTCTTACCACATCCAGTGCCACCACCCTGGCCCCAGCTGCCGTGATCCCCCACCTAGACTACTAACATTGCCTCATGAATAGTGTCTCTGCTCTTCCATTGCTCCACTACAGTCAATTCTCAGGAACTAGAAGAATCCATCTAAAACATAATAAGATCATGTCAGTCTTGGTCTTAAAGCCATGTAGTGGCTCAGGTGATATTTTGCCCTATAACAAGAAATATGTATTTGGTCTTCATCCTGTTCCTAGCATAAAGCGCCTAGAACGCTTGGAATTTTCTAAGTGATGAGAGCAGTAAAGATGCCTTTTTTTATGTTAATGAGGGACCTTTTGAAAGCATCTAAGGATGAGACCTGATTGCCAAGGGAATCAACCACGCGATTAGATGGTTGGAACTTTTAGTCACATTCCCCAACCTCACTAGAGGGAAGAGGAGCTGGAGATTGAGTTCAATCACCAATGGCCAGTGATTTAATCAATCATGTGTATGTAAAGCGGCCTTCATAAAAATCCAAAAGGACAGGGTTTGGAGAGCTTTTGAGCTGGTGAACTCTTACAGATTTGGGAGAGTGGTGTGCTCAGAGAGGGCGTGGAAGCTCCTCGTCCTTTCTCTATACCTTGCCCTATGCATCTCTTCTATTTGGCTGTTCCTGAGTTATATCCTTTTATAATAAACCAGTAATCTAGTAAGTAAAATGTTTCTCTGAGTTCTGTCAACCACTGTAGCAAATTAATTGAACCTAAGGGGGGGTTGTTGGAACCTTTGATTTATAGCCAGTGAGTCAGAAGCACAGGTGACAAGCTAGACTTGTAATTGGCATCTGAAGCAGGGAGCAGCCTTGTTGGACTGAGCCCTTAACCTGTGGGACCTGACACTACCTCTAGTAGATACTGTCAGAATTGAGTTGAACTGTAGAACATCCAGCTGGTGTCAGACAATTGCTTGGTGTGGGGAAAAAACTCACACATTGTAATTGGATGCAGATTCATAGCTCCCTACTTCATTCAAAGTCAAAGTCCTCCCCCTCAGTTGCCTCTGCCTCAGCCCCTAACTCTCTCTGCCCTTGCTCTGGCTCCAGCTACACTGACCTTGCTGCTCCTGAATCCTCCAGGCTTGCTCTTGCCTTATACTCATTGAACTGGTTGCTTCCTTTGTCTGAAATGGCTGGGTCCCTCAACTTCTTTAGGTCTATTCATAAATGTCACTTTTTAAAGTGAAGCTTACCTTACCCATCCTATTTAAATTGCAGCACCCCTACTCCATCTTACATATCCTGCTCTTTTTTTTCTCATTGCATTTAACATCTTACCTATCTAGTTTACTGCCTGCCTCACTGCACCAGAATAAAAATTTCACAAGGAAAGAGAGCTTTGTCATGGATGAATCCCCAGCTCATAGAGCAGTTCCTGGCACATAGTTGGTACTCAATAAATATTAGTTAATGTTCAATTGAATGAATAAATTAATAAATTAATGTGTGAGTAAATGCATGTGGAGTGATTTGGGGCCTCAGTGATACTAATGTCATCAACTCTGTGTCTTTGATCTTAATGTATCTTGTCTGGAGGAGTTGGCAATTTTCCTCCAGTTGTGATAAACTCATATGGATTTCATTTTTTATTGCTATCATCACAGAACATCATATCTCCCAAATCTCAAATTGAACAGAATATAAAAACGGAAGGGGAAGCAGAAAAAGAGGCTGGAGGTCCCAAACTGCAAATTGCAAAGGGAACTAACAATTCTAAGCTTGAAAATATTCACTGCTGCTCGTGTCGGTTTTGTACTGAGGGGAGAAGAAAGTGATGGCACTTGAAACATGACTGCAGTCTGAGTTCAGTCTACTGAGGGTCGGGAAAAATACAGAAGACCCTGGTGACAGCCAAAAGAATGGCAGGACATTTCAAATACAGGTCATGGGAGTCCAAACTGAGTAAATAACAAATGAATTATGACTCTGGCACATGAGAAAGTTTGGTGGTTTCTTCAGAAGCAGCAATGAACCTGGAAAGCAGATGGCATATCAGTTTCCTATTCTTGCTGTAACAAATTATCGCAAACTTAGTAGCTTCAAACAACACAAATTTATAATCTTGCAGTTTTGTACTAAGAAATGAGTCTCACTGGGCTAAAATCAGGTGTCAGCGGGGCTATGTTCCCTGCTGGAAGCTCTAGGGGAGAATCTGTTTTTTCGCCTTTTCTAGCTTCTGGGGGCTGCTCACTTTCTTTGGCTCACGGTCCCCCTTCCATCTTCAGAGCCAGCAATGACCATTCAAGTCTTTCTCACGTAGCATTACTCTGACACTGATGCTTCTGATTCCTTCTTCCACATTTAAGGGTCCTCTGATTACATCGTGTCACCTGGGCAATCTAGGATAATCTCCTTATTTTAAAATCAGCTGATTAGCAACCTTAATTCCAACTGCAATTTTAATTCCCCTTATTTGCCTTGCACAATAACATATTCAAAGGTTCCAGATTAGTACATAGACTCTTTGGGGGGGCCATTATTCTGCCTACCATAGATGGTATCTGAATCACAATAGTTTTTCTCTTTGTTTGTTTAGAAATGGGTTCTAGAAAAAAACAGGACCAGCCCAGACAGCCTCTGTTTCTCACGGGCAATTCAGTTTCTCACTGGCAATTCAAAGTGTTGAGCACCCAGGGGCTATGTAAAAAAAGAACACTACTGATTAGAAACTAGGAAGTATCCATGGCTGAAACTCAATAAATATTTCTTGGATGGATAATTAAAAAGTAAAGTGGGATTAGAGGTTCTTTTGCTTAGAGGTGCAGCTTCCCATAGGAGTATTTAGGATCTCTTAGGAAAAATAAGACCACTTCCTACAATTTCCTATCTGTCATTATGTTTTATATTTGTAAATGTTAGGGATAAGTAATAGAGACTAGAAGGAAATTATATTAATAATCAAATAATAATGTTTCAGAGTTTCTCAGTGAATGCTCTTGGACTTGAGTAAATCTATGGATATTATTCTACTGGCTTACTTTCCTTTGGTATAGATGATTTACATAACTTTCCAATTGATTTTCTTTAGGTTTCTCCCTCTCCTAGCTTCCACAAGTGTTGGTTAATAACGTGTGAATGAACACTGAAATGTGAGAAGGAATTCATGCATTTGTCGTTGGTATCACCCTCCTCTGGACTTTCACACTGGCCCTGACGGAAGATAACGTGGGCCCTGGGTCAGAGGACTCTGTCATTTCCACTTACCTAGAGATCCACTTCTCCATGCCTAAACCATGCCCAGCAAATAGTAGGCCTTCAATAAATATTTACGGATTAATAGATTGGGTTAATCATTTACAAGATGAGTGGATTGGATCAGGTGAACTTCTTCTCAGGTTTTACATGGGGTTCTTCAGAAGCAGACCCTGAGACAAGGATTTGTGTGCAAGTAATATGTTAAGAGAGGACTTCTGAGAGAAACAGGTAAAAGCGTGAGGAAGACAGGATGGCAAAGAAGCAAAGCAAAGGAGTGATTTTGGGTTGAGCCCCAGCCTCCCCCCGGGGAGGCTCCAGCGTCAAAATTATACCTCAGAGTTTGTACTTTCTTGAGGCAAGGGAGATGGGCTTTTATGTTCTGATACCAGTCACTTGTTGGTCAAAGGCCACCCCAGGGGGGGGTGAACCCCTGGGCACTGGGCAAAGTGGGCAAAGGGGCCTCAGAAGCCCAAGGGATGGCCTCTGAAGAGAGTCAAGGGGTGCTGGCTATTAAAAACAAAAATACAGAAGCCAAGGGAGGGGCCCAGAAATGGTCAGAGAGATCCGAGGATATCTAAGCGGAGCCCCAACAGCATTCACCACGGCTTCCTCCAGCTCTACCATTGCAGAAATATTGCTGTAAGGTGACAACGTGTTCATGTTTGTGTGTGCAACCATTCACATTTTGCAAATTCTGAGAGACACTCCTGTACTTGAAACACATTTGTCTTAATAAATATGGCTTCGCTCTCAGGAAATAAATTTTTTCAGTGGTAAATCTGGAAATTTAATGACCATGGTATATATAATTTCTGCATTTAAAAAATTCCATTTGTTGTTTCTAGGGATATTTTGGACTTTTCTAGTCCAATTCTACTATACTTGTATATAGGACTAGAAAAATGCAGTTGACCACATGCTGGATCCAAACATCCTCCTGATCAGTTATGGTATTAATTTGATTTAATATTGATGTTTTGGACAGTATTCATGGCATGGTTATAAAACCATAAAAATAAAACTTGAAGTATACGTTCTCTGGCTCATTTCTGAACAAATACCTCAACAATCAAAGAAAAAATTACTGAAAATAAAAGAAATTGAAGAGGCCCATCTCCTCATGATCCTGAAACCACTGAGGGCAGAATGGTCCCTTGGAAGATTAAGACATTTCACTTATAAAGCTTTAAGTTAATCTGGTTTCCACTAAGATCAGGTCAAAAAGGCACTTGAAAGCAATACAAAGTGTTGGTTTTGGATCATTTTAATGTTAAAACACATATTTAAGCCATTTACACAAGATAAACTAACAATTTTTTTGGCCAAGGGCCGGCCAATTACTATGTTAAAAGAGCAGCACAAGAAACCATGAGTTGGTCGGGATGTAATTTGAGCCTGTTCTTTGAACCAGCAAAATTGTGAAAGACCAACATGTTCCTGTTTAGGACCAGCTTGTTTCTGTAGGCAATGGGGCTTCTGTGTGTCAAAACTACTGTGGGAGCTGCTTATCCTTGTCTGGAAAGTGACTGGCAGGGTCACTGAGATACTGTTTGGCCAACGGAGTTACAAACAGGACGTAATAGCTCACCTAGAAATTGCAATTATTAAATATAGCACATGTACTTCCAGTCATAATGAAGATGTTGTTGATGATGATGAGGAGGAGGAGATGAAGGATACTTTGCCAAGCTTCCTTCTGTTGCTAGAGCACTCTGGGGCCTTTGTACTTGCTCTTCATTCTGCCTGAATCTTGTTGCTCTGGATCTTGACATGGTTGGTTCCTTTCTTTACCGCGGTGTAATCCAAAAGTCACCTCTAGGAGGCATTCCTAAAGCTGATCTAATACTATTTTCCCTGACACACAGACATGCTCTAGGTCAGTACTCTACTTTATTTTCTTCATAACACTCATCACTAACAAAGTTATCTCGTCCACTTACGTTTTTCCCTATTTGCTGTGGGTCCCCTCTAGGCTCACCACTCTCATTTATGGAGGCCTTGGACTCACGGTCCAGCCCCCTTCCTTTCCCATTCCTGGCTCCATCCTTTATCATGAGGGGCCCCCATCCATGCATGTGAACAAGCCCATCTAAGCTTTATCCAACACACCACCACACCTATAAAGGCTGAGGCACAGCACAACAGAAAGAGAATTGGTTGCAACTTACTTTGAAATTCATTTAAAAAAATTAGATAGGTTTATGTGTGGATAGAGAAATGGCTAGATATGTGATAAAGCAAGTACAGTTAAGTGTAAATGGTAGAATCTAGGTGGTAGATATACAGGTGCTTTTGTTTTATTTTTGAAGTTTTCTGTATGTTTGAAAATTTTCATTATACTAAGTCAGAAAAAACATAAAAAATACAAGAACTGATTTGGAAGTTAGGAGATCTACGAGTAGGTCCCAGCTCTGCTACTCATTGGCCATGTCATCTTGGACAAATCCTAAGCACTGTGAGAATTAGTTTCCTTATATTAATAAAGTTAGTTTGACTGTGTATTAGGTTGGAAATGATGGAAAGCCATCTCAAACTAGCTATGACAGAGAAAGAGAGTGATTGATTGGCACACATAACTGGGAGGGAGGGCGCTTCAAACCAGGCCATTTGAAATTATTCCCCATCTCTTGCCTCTGCTTCTCTTCATGCGTTGGCTTAGTTTTTCCAACTTCAGATGGACTTTCTCCACACGACGGGGAAAGGGAATGGCCACAGATTGTACCTCTTTCCAATTTAGTAACCCCACATGTAAAAGAGGACCCTCTCTCCAAAATTCCATAATTTAAGATTCCAGGGAAGAATTTGGATGGGCCTGGAATGAATCATAAGCCTAGACTTACAGCCCGGGAGTGGTGTGTGATTAGCTGGGCCTGGATCACATCCTCAGACTTTGGCCAGGCTGCCAGGGCACTGTGACTGAAGACCCAGCAAAGCCATATAAAATAGGAGTGGGGCTCAGTCCCCAGAGTCCAATGGACATTGTCACTGGGGAAAAATATAAGGAATGATGGAAAGAGAAGAGAAAACAGATGCCTACTACAGCCTGGCTCTCTAAGGAATCTTCTAGTGCTAATATTTCATAAGTGCTGATTAGATTGCTATGTACATAATAGATGCTCAGAAAATGTTTGTTGAATGAAAGAATATGTAAAAAAGCCATGAAAATGACAAATTATTTCAAATGTTAGTAACGGGAATGTTCTTTAGAGATTAGCTAGTTTAACTCCTTCATTTAACAGATAAAGGAAAATGAGGCCCAAAGAAGTTAAGTGAGATTCCCAAGGACATGTGGTTACATCTAGAACTCAAGCATTCTGATCTTCCACACTGCCTTTCCATCTCTCTTGAAAGCATTCTTATTTCAAACAGATTCCCTTTGCTCTGAACTCTCAACAGATTAAGCATCAGTTAATACCACCCAGTCATCCTAGTAGCAAAGAAAATAGAGGCTCAAAATTACAAAGAAAAGGAAAAGAACAAAATCCACCTTCGTTTAATTGTCATTCTAATGAGTTAAGCCTGGATTCAACACAGGCAGTCTCTCCTAACAGAGAAGAAGACAGATCTCTTGGCTGCCCCCACAGTCAGCTTGTGGATAAGTGTGTTTATACAGCTGGATTGGTCCAGAAGCAGCCAGGGCTGAAAACAGTCAAGCGAGCAGGCTGATGGCAGGCGACAGCTGAGAGCATCTGTTACCCATTAGAGACACTAGGCTACAATAGTGCTGTCCTCTAATCCTTAGGCCCAGCTTTCCTAGGGTGTGGGTATGTTCCCAGGTCTCAAGGTGCTGACAGCCAATTCACTTGCTAACACATCCTAAGGGTACTCATGGGTTAGGAGGCCCTAGTCTGAGATTTGGAGATAAAGCTCAGAGTTCAGATCAGGTGGGTGAAGTTATTTACGTTCAGCTTCTAAAGCACACTTTAATTCTGTAGTAAAAACTGTCAGAAAGAACAGGTCATCCTCTTCCCTTCCTTTCCTTCCTTCTCTCCTTCATTCCCTCCCTCCCTCCCTCCCTCCTTCCTTCCTTCCTTCCTTCCTTCCTTCCTTCCTTCCTTCCTTCCTTCCTTTCTTCATTTCTCCTTTTTAGTTAAGCAAGAAGGAAGAGAATGCTACTCTTAATTTTTGTAGAAAAGCAGAATTATGCTGCTCCTAACTTCTCTACAAAAGTTAGACACATTGGCCAGCATCTTGAAAAATATCTTGGGTCCTGTCTGCAAAATAAGCTTCATAGAAATGAATATTAGACTTTGATGGTAACCAAAAGATACTACTGGATGAAGGATGCCAGTCTTAGTTTGCGTTACCCTGAATACAGACCCTGAGATAGACCTTAGGTGCAGGAAGTTTTTTGGGAGGTGGCTGTAAGAAGCAGAAATGAGGGACTGTGAAGAATAATGCAGGAAGGAAGGAGAAACCAATGTAAGGATGCTTCATCAGTTGCTGCTGTAGGCAACCCAGGACTTAGTACCCTGAGAACTCAGAGAAGTTCACAGGATGCCTTTCAGAAATGGCCTGAAGGATAGAAGACTGGAGCATTTAAACCTTTCTTTGGTCAAGGGTTGACCCTGGGGGATGTTAATGCCCAAGCACTTCCAGGCCGTGCTTGAGCAGTAAGGCTGAGCAAGACACTGCGGCTTTGGAAATGGCCCTGGGCCAGGAAGCAGAAAGAAAAGGAAGCTGACAGTGCAAGCTGGAACTGCCTGCCAGAGATGAAACCAGAGGCAGCCAAGAGGATGTAGTAGGGACACCAGAGGCATCTGCTAACAAAGTGTGAGCAGCCAGAATAAACCCAGATAAGCTACAGATGAATTGGTGATTGGAATATGGAATTCTATTATACTATCCTCTTTACTTTTGTATATCTTTGAAAACTTCCATAATAAGAAGTAAAAAAAGGGCCGGCCCTGTGGCTTGGTGGTTAAGTGCGCGCACTGCGATGCTGGTGGCCCGGGTTCGGATCCCGGGTGCGCATCGAGGCACCACTTCTCCGTTCATCCTGGGGCCGAGTCCCGCATACAGCAACTAGAAGGATGTGCAGCTACAACATACAACTATCCACTGGGGCTTTGGGGGGAAAAAAATAAAATAAATAAAATCTTTAAAAAAAAAAAAAAGTAAAAAAAAAAAAATATGGCTTAAAATACAAGTTTCTTTCCTTCAATGTCATCTTCACACTTAAGAGAGACATTGGAATAGATACTAAATAACCTAATTTTTTTCCAAATAGTACTATCAACTACACTCTCCTTGTAGAGATGGTAAAGGATGGAGAAATGTTATTGGTTTTAAACTATATAAAATAAGTGTTAGTAATTCCAAACAAATGATATGCTTTAAAGTTGCTAAAACTGCATTGAATTCGCAGAAATAGACAATATAGCATAAGCAGATATTAAGAAAAGAAAATTATAGGGAACGGGAAGACTCTGACTGGTCCTCTTATTTTAGGCAAAGTTACGCTCAAAGCATCCTGGACAATGAGCATCTGTTGTTTGTGCAGCCTAGCATCCATGTCCCCTGCCCTTGGAAAAGTTCTTCAATTTCCTTTCCCCATTTTATACAGTTTTAGTGAGATTATAAGTTCAAGGATCTTGCCCTCTCGTGGACAAAGTGTGAACACATGACCCAATTTATGTCATAACATTTTTTCACCCTGAAATTTGAATCTTAACAGAGTAGACACAGGTACCAGAAACAGATGAAGTTGATTCATCCTGTGGTTGTACCTGGAAAGCTTGTCCTTTAGTACTTGCTAGGTAGCTAGAACTTCTCTGCTTCCTATCTTTCCTAGGAGTTTTCCCATTGCCTCTGTGAGCTATCCCGTCCTTTTGACAAATTTATTTTTTTGTTTAACTTAGTTAAAGGGAGTCTTGGTCACATGTAACCATTGAACTCTTACTGAGTGTGGCAGTTTGTCTTCAAGAGTGCCCCCACCAATTCTTTCCTTCTCTACCGACATGTGTCATTCCACCCATCCACAGGTGGAGAGAGTGTCATACTCCTTTAAATCTTATCCGGCCTTTGACTGGCCTTCTTATGGTGTAAGTGGCACTCTGCTTGTTCTGGGCCTAATTTAAGAGGACTGGCAGTGTCTATTTCCTTTTTCTTAGAATGCTCATGCTGGGGGAAGTCAGCTGCCACATAAGAAGTCCAACTACACTGTGACCTTCATGCTGTGAGGAAGCCCAAGTCACATGGAGAGGCTGCATGGAGAGACAGAGATTCCCAGCTATTGCCCAGCTGTTCCAGCTATGCCAGCCCAGGCATCAGACATGTGAGTGAAGAAACCTTCAAGTGACTCTAGCCCTGCTGCCATATAACTACAGCTTCATGAGAGACCCCAAGTAAAAACTGCTCAGCCGAGCCCAGTCCACCCTAGAACTGATTGTAAAGAATGTGTGCCTGAGTATAGCAAAAGAGAGGTACTAGAATGATCATAGAAGTACTATTTGTAATAACCCTGTATTAGTTTCCTAGGACTGCCATAATAAAGAACTACAAACTGGGTGGTTTAAAACAAGAGAAATCTAATATCTTATAGTTCTAGAGGCTAGAAGTTCAAAATCAAGGTGTTAGCAGGGCCATGCTCACTCTAAGACTCTGGGTAGGATCCTTCCTTGCTTCTGGTAGTATCCTTCAATCCTTAGCCTTCCTTGGCTTGGACCACGAGACTCCAGTCTCTGCTCCTGTGATCATGTAGATTCTCTTTTTATGTGTCTGTCTGTGTCCAAATTTCCTTCTTCTTAAAAGGACACCAGTCATATTGGATTAATGTCCCACCCCAATGACCTCATTTTAACTTGATTGCATCTGCAAAGACCCCATTTCCAAATAAGGCCACATTCACAGGAACCAGCAGTTCGTATTTCAACGTATCTTTTTGGGGGACACAATTCAACCCATAACAAGCCCCAAACTGGAAAGCACCCAAATGTCCATCAACAATGAAATAGATAGGGGCTGGCCCAGTGGCGGTGGCGTAGTGGTTAAGTTCACGTGCTCTGCTTCAGCGGCCCAGGGTTCACAGGTTCCGATCCCAAGCATGGACCTATGCACCACTCGTCAAGCCACGCTGAGGCGGCATCCCATATACAAAAATAAAGGAAGATTGGCAAGGATGTTAGCTCAGGGCCAATCTTCCTCAGGCAAAAAGAGGAAGATTGGCAACAGATGTTAGTTCAGGGCCAATCTTCCTCATCCAAAAAAAAAAACAATGAAATAGATAAATAAATATTCACACAATGAAACACCACAGAGCAATGAGAATAAACATACCATATGGACTAATCTCAAAGCGTGATCTTGATGGACATAATAGGGTTCATACTATAAATTCCCTTTACATAAAGTTCAAAGACAGACAAAATGGATGTCTAATGTTAGAAGTCAGGATTACCCTGGGGAGAGGTCACGACTTCTTTTACTTGGTCTGAGTGGTTACACAGCATGTTCATTTTGTACAGTCATCAATCTGTACTTTTGTGTGTGTGTGTGAGGAAGATTAGCCCTGAGCTAACATCTGTTGCCAATCCTCCTCTTTTTGCTGAGGAAGATTGGCCCTGGGCTAACATCTGTGCCCATCTCCGTTTTATTTATGCGTGGGATGCCTGCCACAGCATGGCTTGATAAGCGGTGCGTATGTCCATGCCCAGGATCCAAACCTGCAAACCCTGGGCCACCGAAGCAGAGTGCACGAACTTAACCACTATGCCACCAGGCCAGCCCCATCAATCTGTGCTTTATGTTTAACATCAATAAAATGTTTTTTAAAAAATCCTCTGTCCTCGTGGAGCTGACCTTGCAGGGAAGATGGTCAATAATCAAAATAAATAGGAAAAAATTTCAGAGGGTTAGCTGGGGCTATGTGCTACTGACAGAGATAAAGCAGGGAGGGGACCGGAGAGGATTAGAAGGAGGATGTGATGATCCAGCAATCTCATTCCTGGGTATTTATCCAAAGAATGGAAATCAGGATCTCAAAGAGATAGCTGCAATCCTATGTTCTTTGCAGCATTATTCACAATTAACCAAGATATGGTAACAACCCAAACATCCATCGACAGATGAATGGATGAAGAAAATATGGTATATACATACAAGAGAACATTATTCAGTCCTTAAAAAAGGAAGGAATTCCTGCCTTTTGCGAAAACATGGATGAACCTAGAGGACATTATGTTAAATGAAATAAGCCAGTCACAGAAAGACAAATACTGCATGATTCTACTTACATGAGGTGTTAAAATAGTTAAACTCATAGAATCAGAGAATAGAATGGTGGTTTCCAGGGGCTGGGGAGAGGGGGGAATGGAGAGTTGTTGTTCAACGAATATGTTACAGTTACACAAAATTAATAAGTTCTAGAAATCTGCTATACAACATAGGGCCTATAGTTAACAACACGATGTTGTGCACTTAAAAACTTGTTGAAAATGTTGATCTCATGTTAAGTGTTCTTACTACTAAAAAAAAAAGGACATAAGAAATCTTTTGGAGACGATGGATATGTTTATTACCTTGATTGTGGAGATGGTAACACAGATGTATGCATATGTCCAAACTCATCAAAATGTATACATTAAATATGTGCAGGGGCTGGCCCGGTGGCGCAGCAGTTAAGTGCGTGTGCTCCGCTGTGGCGGCCCGAGGGTTTGCCAGCTCAGATCCTGGGCGCGCACCGATGGACCGCTTGTCAAGCCATGCTGTGGCGGCGTCCCATATGATAAAGTAGAGGAAGATGGGCACGGATGTTAGCCCAGGGCCAGTCTTTCTCAGCAAAAAGAGGAGGATTGGCATCGGATGTTAGCTCAGGGCTCATCTTCCTCACAAAATAAATAAATAAATAAATACATATGTGCAACTTTTTGTATATTAAGTATACCACAATAAAGCTGAAAAAAATAAAATAGAGTGGTCAGACAAAGGCAGTTGAGAAGCTGACACTCGTTTGGTTCAGCAAGTCTCATTTAATCTTCACAACAAGCTTATGAGAGAGGGAGGTACTATTACATACTAAAATAAAAAGGTAGGTAAATGCAGAGACAGGTGCTAAATTAAACAACCACAAACAGGTAGGACAGTTTGCTGCTCAGGAAACACATTTATGTTGCCCTATGAATGAGGGATGATGACATAGCTAGCCAGATCCTTGGCAGACAGACAGCTGGACAGATAGACAGACAACAAGAGTGAAAACAAAGATGGCGACTGGGCCTCCTAAAACGTTGCCAGTTTTTGTCAGCACTCAGAGGACAATGTGTTTATTGTCATCAGGGCTTTAAATGGGAGCCAAGTAATCTCTGGTTTACTTATCTTTTTTATTTTTTGTAAGGAAGACCAGCCCTGAGCTAACATCCAATGCCAATCCTCCTCTTTTTGCTGAGGAAGATTGGCCCTCAGCCAACATCCATGCCCATCTTCCTCTACTTTTATATGGGACGCCACCACGTGGCTTGACAAGCGATGTGTTGGTCCACGCCCAGGATCCGAACCTGCAAACCCCAGGCGGCGGAAGTGGAGGGCGTGAACCTAGCCACTACGCCACTGGGCTGGCCCCTCTGGTTTATCTATCTTGCTCAAAGTTTTAAAAATTATGGAAGAAAAAAGGAATTTCCAGGAAGGATAGGTAGTAGATTATATAATTGAAAGAAAAATTAAAGAAGCAGGTTCAGAAAAAGACAAGCATTGGGGTAGCAAGAGGGAATCAAGCAGCATTGGCTGGACAGGTACTAACCGCTTTCACACTTCCTGTTATTCCAGTCAAGATTCAAATTCTAGGCAAGCAGCACCTTTGGCTTAGCTTGCGTCACTTGTCCACCCCTTGGCCAGGCAAAGGTGGAGCATCCTGACTGGCTGTCCCCCTAACACTGGATACAATGGGGGAGGAATAGTACCCTGAAGTGAAGCGGGGTGCCCTTACCAGAATAACGAGGAATCCATACTGGGCAGGTCAAACGACCACTGTCTACCACAGGTTTGTTTGCAAGGTTGTTGCAGTCCATGTATCACTGGAACTTTCTTTCATCCACATGGTAGGCAAAATTCTAAGATTACCCCCAAGATTTCCACCCCCTGGTGTACACGCCCAGCACTATCCTTTCCCTTTGAGTGTGGGCAGGAACTGTGAAAATGACAGGATATCATTCCTAAAAGTTGGTTACTAGTCATTGGTTTTGTGTTAATCAAAAGGGAGATCACCCTGGCGGCTCTGACCTAATCAGGTGGGTCCTTTAGAAGATAGAAAAGTCAGAGAGGCTTGACCTTGTGGTCTTGCTGACCTTTAATAAGATGAAAACTGCTGTGAGTTCTACAGCTGCAAGGAACTGAATTTGGCCAACCACTGAAATGAGCTCGGAGACGAATCTGGGCATCAGATTGCACCTTGCCTAACACCTTGACTGCAGCCTTGTGAGACCTGAGCAGAGGCCTACACACCTGGCTGACAGAAACTGTGAGATATTAAATTTGTGTTGTTTTAATCAGCTACATTTGTGGTAATTTGTTACACAGCTGTTGGAAGTGAATACACTTCACTACCCGTATGACACTATGTTTCTGACACATCTGTTAAAGTAATAGTGTTTTCCAGGAATAGCAAATGGAGGGAAGCTCCCAGAGAACCAAGACAGAGGGGGCTTATCTAGGGCACAAGGATCAAGATGCAGCAGACATTAACACTTGAGATAAGGCAAGCAATTCCTCAGCTGGCTTTTGCTTTGGGAGAGGGAGGAATAGGGAGATGGAGGTAACCAGATTTTTCCTGAAGAAGATTTACTAGTAGAGACCTTTCTTTCATAGTGAACATTTTGATTAGATAGATAACTGTTCTTTCTTAATATCTCAGTAGGACCTGAGAGCTTCTGCACCCAATGCAGGTTGGAAGTTTGAAAAATTAGGTCTGAAGGCAGGTTAGATGGAATTTTCTTGCTTTGACTTAAGCTACTAGAGGATGGCAAGGGTGGTGTCTGGGTGGGTGTCCAAGAAAAGGTGTGCAGAACAGCTTTGGGAGGTGATTGTTACAAGTAGCTAAATTCTAGCAACGCAGCAGGTCACAGCATTGTCCAAGAAATGGAAGGGAGCCCATCTATGCATTTTTTAAACCTTAACATCTTTTCTTTTATTCCTGCTTGTTCCAGTTTATATTGCTGTGTAAAAAGCAACTCCACATTTAATGACATAAAACAACAACCGTTTTATTAGGCTTATAGATTCTGTGGGTCAGGAATTCAGACTGGGCACACTGGGGATTGTTTGCGTCTGCTCCTCAAAGCCTGGGCCAAACTTTCTGGCACTATGTAACAAGGACCCCTCTTCTCCAGCTTCCAATAACATCTTCCTTAGCTCCCTTTGAGCCCTCACTGCAGCCTCCTAAAGGCCTTTTAAGACTTCTGCTAACATTCTCCTTTAGGATCCCTCCCACTCTTGCTGCTTCACCTAGTCCCAAAGCCAATGCCACATGGTTTACTTTTGCTATGTTATTTTGTTGTTTTGTTATGATATTCATCCTACTTCCAAGTAACAAAATTTGTTCCAGTTACTATTGCCACATAATAAACTGTTACTATTACTATGTAATACACTTTCCCTCCCACCCCTCGAAGTCAGTGGTAGAAAAATAAAGGAAAAAAAAGCCTCAAGTTACCTATGGGTGGGGGGAGTGCAAAAGAGAGAGAGGGGAGATGACTGGTCAGTGAGGATAAGGTGGGCAAAGTGGAGGCATTGAAGTTGTCCAGAACCATGAGGTCATCCTCCCAGCCATGGCTGGCTTTCTGTGGGTTTTCACAGTTAGGGCCATGGCAGGATACGCTCAGTATCAGATCTGGTAAACTGTGGCACCATTGTTGGAGCCTGTGATCGAGTACTGACAGTAGTGTAAACATAGTGATGGAAAACAAAACCTATTTTATTATGCTTATAGGTTCTGTGGATCAAGATTTGGAAAGGGCAAGTGCAGACGGCTTGTCTCTGCTCCTGATATACGCAGCCTAAGCTGGGAAGACTCAAAGGCTGGAAGTTAATTTATGGCTGGGGACTGGAATCTTCTGAAGCCCCATTCACTTACATGTCTGGCCACAGGTGCTGGCTGTGGCTGGGACCTTATCTGGGGCTGTTGGTCCAACATCTATACAGTCATGTGCCACATAACGACATTTTGGTCAATGAAAGACTGCATATATGACAGTAGTCCCATGAGATTAGTACCATATAGCCTAGGTGTGTACCAGGCTATACCATCCAGGTTTGTGTAAGTATACTCTATGATGTATGCACAATGATGCAATCGCCTAGTGACATTTCTCAGAATATACCCTGTCGTTAAGCCACCAATGACTGTACATGGTCTTCCCATGTAGCTGTTTGAGGTTCCCGAAAGCATGGTGGCTGGGATCCAAGAGCAAGCATTCCAAGAGAGAATCATGAAGAAGTTGCATTGCTTTTGTGACCTTTCCTCAGAAGTCACCTGGAGTCACTTCTGCTATAGCCACAAGCCAGCCCACATTCAAGGGGAGAGAACATAGACACATCTCTAGATGGGAGGAGTATCAAAGTCACATCATAAGAAGAGCATGTGAGGTGGACAATATTGTTGCAGCCATTTTGCAAAAATAATCTGCCACACTGTCACATAACAAAGGCAGTAAGATGACCTATTACAAATGTAGAGCATTCTGTGGTTACTGGTGATATGCCAAATCCTTTACAATAAAAAGCAAATAGCACAGATATCAGAGAGTTAGAGACTAAGTCTGTAGAGATAAAGAGAATTCTGTAAACCTGTCATGAGAATCTTAAGCTCAGAACTTGGGAACCCCAAAGTCAACATCCATTTCTTCTTGAATAATTCTTCCAGAACTATTTTCTTCCTCTTGAAGTATATCTTTTATAAATGTTTTGGTTCATGGTAAGTTTTCTCAGTTTTGGTTTATCTGAAAATATCCTCATTACATTCTCATTCTTGAATGCTTATTTAGCTGGGTAAACAATTTTAGGTTGATGTTTCTTCAGTACTTTGAAAATATTTTATCAGTAATTTGAAAATACTATTTACCATCTTCTACCTTCAATTGTTACACTGAGACATCTCCATTCAGTCTAATCATTTCTTTGTAGGTATTCTCTCTCTGGTTGCTTTTAAGATATTTTTTTCTTTGGTCTTATGAAATTTCAGTATAATGTGTCTGGGTTTGGATTCTTTTTCTTTATCCAGTTTGAGATTCATGAGATTCCTGAATCTGAGAGTTTCTGTTTTTCATCAATTCTGGATAATTCTTTGCCATTATATCTTAGAATATTTCCTCTCCCCTGTTCAGTTCATCCTTTTATGTTCCTGGAATTCTAATGATATGTATATTAGACATTCTATCCCTATCATTCTATCTTCCATGTCTATTAACGTCTCACCCATACTTTCCATCTCTGTCTCTCTGATCCTCATTCTGGGTAATTTCTTTATATCTACCTTCCAGTTTGCTTAATTCTTTCTTAAGCAGTGTCTAAGTGATGTTAACCCATCTAGTTTGTATATTTTTCAATGCTTAATTTTGTATTTCTAGATTTTTTATTTAATTTTTCAAGTCTACCAGATTATTTTTTGGTACTTCCTTATTCTTTGCTCATGTTTTCTACTCCTTCATTTATTTTTAAAAACATATTTATTTTATATTCTTTATCCAATGACTTCAAAATCTGAAGCCTATGAGATTAAAGTCTGCCGTCTACTGTTTCTGTTCTTACTGAAGGTGATTTGTGCTTTTCTGCTTCTCATCTTATGGGCTATAAAAACCTAAATCTTAGACTCTTGCTATCTGTAAATGCCCTCAGGAGAAATGGGCCTTCAGCAATGGCTTCCCACTCTGGATTTCTCCCTTGTTTTTTGGCTTCTGGGGATTTCCTTTTATGTAAGTAAAAGGACACTTGCTCTATTTTTTTCAACAATTCTAAATGTTCTGTAGTTATTAATGTAAATGAAATAAAAAGCATTTCACCCCCCAACTTAATCCAATCTCACTTCCATTTACAGTTTGGTACATAACCTTCTAACCCTTTTCCCTACATACAGTATATGTATGTATATGTAAATATAAATAAATAAATATACCCACATGGAGACACATATAAAAATATTATTTTGCATTTTTCTTTAGTTAACCATATGCTTTGAACATCTTTCCATCTTAATATATTTTAAAAAATAGTTGCATCATCACACAGTTTGCATTTTCTATAACTTAACTAGTCCATATTGATAGAAATTCAAATTGTTTCCACTTTTTTTTCCTACTACACAAGCAATGCTGCCATAAACCTCTTTGAACAGAGACTGGCTTGTAGAAACCATTTGATAAATATGTGTTGCATGAATATATATCTTTGTGCACATATGGAAGTACTGTAGGTGGACTCCTAAAAGTGGATCTTCTGGGTCAAAGGTTAAGTACATCTAAAATTTTGATAGATGATCATCAAATTGCCCTTCAACAATTTGTGCAAATCTGTATTCCTCCAACAACGTACAAGAGGGATTGCTGTCCCAGTCCTCACTAACACCGGATAGTATCAGTCTTAAAATTTTAGATAAATAGATAGAAGAAGACTTCTGTCTATTTTAACTGGCAATTAAAATTATCTTGGTCTTTTAAGTGAGGTGGAACATCTTTTCATAAATTGCACGTGTACTTGTGTGGGGGAAGAAAGGGGAGAAAGGGAGAGAGAGCAAGGGAGAGAATTGCTCACTTATATTGTTGGCTGATTATTCCCCTGAGTTCTTAAAGATTTAAAGAAGCTTTATATATCACACATATTAACTCATTTGGTGATGCAGTGGCTAAGATTTGGTGCTCTCATCACTGAGGCCGGAGTTCATTTTCAGGTCAGGGAACCACAAGACCCATCTGTCAGTTGTCATATATTGTGGCTTCATGTTAGTGTGATGTTGAAAGCTACGCCATTGGTATTTCAAATATCAGCAGGGTCACCCACGGTGGACAGGTTTCAGTGAAGCTTCCAGACTAAGACAGATTAGGAAGAACCTGGCCACCCACTTTAGAAAGAAATTGGGGGAACCGGCCTGGTGGCGCAGCGGTTAAGTGTGCATGCTCCACTTTGGCGGCCCAGGGTTTGGAGGTTCGGATCCTGGGTGCACACCGATGCACTGCTTGTCAAGCCATGCTGTGGTGGCATCCTATATAAAGTAGAGGAAGATGGGCATGGATGTTAGCTCAGGGCCAATCATTCTCACAAAAAAAAAAAAAAGAAAAAGAAAAAATTGACCATGAAAACCCTATGAATAGCAGGGAGCATTGTCTGATACAGTGCCGGAAGATGAGAGGATGGTGCAAAAAGGCTGGGCAGGGTTCAGCTCTGCTGTACACAGGGTCACTAGGATTGGGAATTCAATCCTAGTGGGACTCAATGGAACTAACAATAAAATGAACTCATTTAAAAATATAAAGGTTACAAATGTTTTATCCTAGTTTATCGCTGATCTTTTAGCTTCATTTCTGCTGATTTTTGCTGTATAGAAGTTTTGAATTTTCATGGCAATAAATTTTGTCCACTTTTTTCTTTATGGCTTCTGGGTTTTATGTCATGCTTAAGAAATGTCATACTGACTTTTCCGGTATACACATCCGATTATTGTCACTACTCTGTTCAAAATTACACAGTAGCTGCCCACAGACGATGGGCTAAAATCAAAACTCCACAGAATGGCGTAAGGCCTTCGTGATTTATTCCTCACTCAGTAGCCAGCCCTCCTTGCCATTTTATGCCCCACTAGAAACGAGATACTTAGAGTTCCCAGAATTCAGTCTTTTACAAGTCTATGTGTTTTTTATAGGTTGTTTTCTCTGCTTGAAATGTTTGTGTCTTTTCTTGACTCTCCCTTCCCTGTTCTTGTGCTTTCTCAAATACTTTCCTACGTTACCTCTTTTATAGTCATAGTACTAATTGCTTACTCATTGCACTTATTACAAGGCTGATATCCTAAATATTTTACATGCATTACATCAATTATCCTCAAACAATACCATGAAGTCGGTATTATTTCCTTCTTCCAGATGAGGAACATGAAGTTAGGAAAGGCTAAGTAACTTTCTCACTATTAGGCATCTAGTAAGTGGTACATCCAGGAGATAGACTCAGGTTTATTTGATTTCAAAGTCTTCCAAATAACTACTATCCTATACAGACTAAATTTATAATACTTGTATTAGCGATTCTGTAGCTTTTTTGTTTTATATATGTACACTTGTGACTGGTACAGCTGCTTCTCGGTGGTCCTACCTTGGGGGCTGGGTGTGCTTAGCTTCTGGGATTGCCTGGTTGCTGACTCCTCTGATCCCCCAATCCTCCCTTCAAGCCTTCACTTCTCCAGCACCTCTCACGTATAATGTGTAAGGTCTAATTATTTGGTGAATACACGAATGCCCGTATTATACAGAATTCACCTCCCAATTATACAGTACTAATTTACTTTCCAAATTTTAATAACAGTTACTCCAAGAGCAAACTGGTATTAAAAACTTGCGTGACATTTATTTGAGAAAGAAATTTGAATCTTTGTGTATTTTATAGTAACAAGCCTGCACTTAATGGGAGTTTTATTTCTTTTTAAACTAACATTTACTGATTACTTATTATGAGCCTGATACTTTTCTAAGTACTTCACATATATTATTAGCTTATTTATTCCAAACAATACTCTGTGAGAGATACTATTATCATTCTCAATTTACAAATTTACAATTTACAATTTACAAATGGGGAAACTGAGAAAGATGTAAATTGTTCAAGGTGACACAACTGGTAAGCGGTAAGGCTGAGATATGAATCCAGATTCTCCTGGTTCCAGAATCCTTGCTCTTAACCACTACACTACCACTGTCTATCTTGATTTAAACACTGTTTTTTTTCCTTATTCAAACCACTTATTTTTATATAGGTCCCCACATTCCCTCTTAAATCTAAAATTCTGTTTCTATAGATAACTTTCACAACAGATCTTTTTTACCCTTTTATTTTTGTTCATTGAGAAGAACATTAGCAGAAAAATACATTGGATAATACAAAGCTATTAAAACGGATTTGGGATTACTAGCAGTTGAGAAATCTTTCCCGTCCAATTAACACATTTTTATCTAGGAATCCCAGAGCAGGAATCAGTTCTGGGGTCTCATTCCCATACTAGCCCCAAACTGCCTCCCTGGCTCTTATTCTTGATTGCTGGAGGCACAAATTCTTGGTTGCTCCCCTCTCTTCTAAGGACCTCCTTCCATCACTGCACCCCACCTTTACAACTAGGCCAAAGAGAAGGTCCTTCTAGTTCAACTGTTCTCAAATTTTAGGTGCACCAGAATCGCTTGGAGGGCTTGTTAAAACAGATTGTTGGGTCCCAAACCCAAAGTTTCTGATTTGGTAAATCTGGAGTGAGGCCTAAGAATTTGAATTTCTAGTAAGAGTCCAAGTGATGCTGAAGCTGCTGGCCTTGGGACCATACTTTGAGAACTATTGCTTTACTCCTTTCAGTCTCTGCTTCCCAAGGCAGATTTAAAGGTGGTTATATGTTAAAGAATTCATGTTAACAGTTACAAGGAAACATTAAAGGGATTACATAATGTTACTGAGTCTTGGTCTCAGATGCTAGATGGTAAAAGAAAGGTCACCTACACTTTCATTCTCCCGAGGGCAAGGCTGGCCCCCACCTCCTACATGCCACCAGGCAGAACCCTAGTTTTCCCTACTGTATAGGAGGGCTGCAAGGATTGAATGAAATTAAGCTCTTAAGCGACACCTCAATAAACCATGGTTACTTTCATTTCGTTTCGTATCATATTGCCATTCGGCTACCCACTCCGATCAGAGGGTTACATCCTTCCGGCTCATTAACGGGGGGTGGGGGGCGGGGGTGAGGCGAGATAGGCAACGGCGCCTGCGCAACTCAAAACGAGGCTCCAGGTGGAGGCCGCGCGGCACCTCTGCGGCCAGGTGGACCACTCCAGATCAGCGGGCGGAGACAGAGCAGCGCGTGGGCGTCTGCTTCCTGCCACGTGGTCTCACGTACGACCAATGGGAAAGCTTGACGTCATCCCCGCTTCCTCACCCTGGCAACGGGCGGGTGACTACTTCCGGTGCTGTGAGGGCTCCGGGCTGACGCGGGTGAGTGTCCTTCTTTCTCACGCTGTCCGCGCCGTTGCCGCTGTGGCGGCGCTTCGGCTCTTCGGGTCTCGTACGCTCGCTGGGACCTCCTCTCTCGGGCCGGGAGCGGGCGGCTTGCAGGATGCTCCTTGCCTGGGCGGTGCTGAAGGAGGGGACCTGGGACGTTTCTCGTCCTCTAGTCTCGGTCGCGCGTGGGGCCCCCTTCCCAGCCTTAGCTCGAGCTTGGCGGTCTCATTCCCTTTCCGGGGAAGGGACTGTCTCTGTGTGTGGGCTCCTCACACTCCTTCCACCCACTTCGCAGTTGGGGGCTGCGCGTTTCTCCGAGTCCGAGGCTTCTAGAGACCCGAGGGTGTGCGCGCTAGTGCTTCGTGTCGGGTTGGGGCCAGAGCAGCCCCGTGGTGTGGTAGAGGGCTGGTTAGAGTCCCGCGGGACTTGAGCATTTGCTGCTCAGGGGAGGAGAACGAGGAGGAGAGGACCAAGAAGATGAAGAAGGAGCAGCTGGAGAGGAGGGTGGCAAACGGGAGCTGGAGGGGCCCTGAAACCAGAGGGCATCGTCTTTCCGGAAGGAGGGAGTTCAGCTTGCCTCGCCTCTGTAGGGGAGAGGAGTGAAAGGTATTTTGGGGACCATGTGACTGAGATAGTTGAATACTAAGCTAAGGAATTTTTATACACTGGGAGTTTAATAATTTCTTTTCTTGTTTGTTTTAAATAAAGCTTTTCCCTTTATTATTTTATTTTCACTCTAAATAAAGTGCATGCTTATTAAAGAATATCTGGAAAATGCAGAAATATTTAAAGAAAGATCATCTATAGTTCCACCAACGTAGCATTTTGATCTCTTTCTAATTTTTTATAGCATATTATTAACCTACTTATAATCATAGTGTGTATGTATAAAAATATGAATATAGCATAATTTTCGTACTTTGCATCCATTGCATGGATAGATTTTTTTTGAGATATAATTCACATACCATAAAATCCATTCTTTTAAATTGTAAATTTCAGTGGTTTTTAGTATATTCGCAAAGTTGTATACCTATTACCACTATCTAATTCCAGAATATTTTCATCACCTCCAAAAGAAACTCTGTACCCATTATTGTCACTCTCCATTAGATCTCCCCTCCCCGGCTCCCCCTG
The DNA here is from genome assembly GCF_057802395.1 of Ceratotherium simum simum. NCBI lineage: Eukaryota > Metazoa > Chordata > Mammalia > Perissodactyla > Rhinocerotidae > Ceratotherium > Ceratotherium simum. The sequence continues at coordinate 40,349,824 of NC_141920.1, read as the reverse complement.
CCCCTGGCAACCACTAATCTACTCTCTGCATCTGTGAACTTATTTCCTATTCTGGATATTTTATGTAAATAGAATCATATAATATGTGGCCTTTTGTGTCTCCTTTCTTTCACTTAATGTTTTCAAGGTTCATCCATGTTGCATTATGTATCAGCACTACATTCCTTTTTAGGGCTGAATAATATTCTATTATGAATATGCCACATTTTGTTTATCCATCATCAGTTGTTGGACATTTGGGTTGTTTCCACTTTTTGACTATTATGAATAATTCTGCTATAAACATCCAGGTACAAATTTTTGTGTGGACTTATGTTTTCACTTCTCTTGGGTATATACCTAGGAGCGGAATTGCTAGGTGGTATGGTAACTGTTTAACTTTTTGAGGAACTGCCAGATGTTTTCCATCGTGGCCTGCACCAGCAAGATATGAGGGTTCTGATTTCTCCATATCTTTGCTAACACTTATTATCTATCTTTTTGGTTATAGCCATACTATTGGTTGTGAAATGGTGTCTCATTGTGGTTTTGATTTGCATTTCCTTGATGGCTGATAATGTTGAACATCTTTTCCTGTGCTTGTTGGCCCTTTTTATATCTTTGGAGAATGTCCAGTCAGTTCCTTTGCCCATTATTAAATTGATTTTTAAAAGATTTTAAAGTTATATGATTCTTTATGTAGTTTGGATACAAGTCCCTTATCAGATATATGATTTGCTATATTTTTTCAATTTTCTCCCATTTTGTGGGATTTCTTTTCACTTTCTTGATGGTGTTCTTTGAAGTACAAAAGTTTGAAATTTTGATGAAGTCCAATTTATCTATATTTTCTTTGGTTGCTTGAGCTTTTGGTGTCATATCTAAAGCCATTACCAAATCCAAGATCATGAAGATTTACTATGTTTTTTCCTAAGAGTTTTATAGGTTTAGCACTTACTTTTAGGTCTTGGTTTATATGGAGTTAATTTTTCTATGTGGTATGAGGAGTCCAGCTTCATTCTTTTGCATGTAGCTATACAGTTTTCCTAGTGTCATTTGTTGAAAAGACTGTTCTTTCCCCCATTGAATGGCCTTGGCACCCTTGACAAAAACTAATTGACCATAAATATATAGGTTATCATTTTCCTAACTTTTTCCTCTATGTTGGACATTTAGGTTGCTCCCAGATTTTTGTTTTTCTAAATTACCCTTTATTAAACACAGCCTTAAAGGCATAAAACCTTTTCTGTATTTAAAGTTATTTTGATAGAAAGTGTTCTCAGAAGTGGAATTACTGGGTCAAAGATGAAATAAGTATGTTTTAGAGCTCATTTAATGAGGCATTAAACCTTTAATGTCTTGATATTAAGAGCAACAAAATGCTTCTTTATTCATCAGTTGCTATAGCTTAAGGGCTGGGTTTCTGTAAAAGCCTTTTGCTGTAAGATGGATGGATTCCATGACTTCCTTCCTCCTTCAGCTGCTTCTAAAAGACCAAGTAAATCTGGAGCGAAAAACTTCAACACCAGGGGTAAACAGGACATATGGTAGTGTTCTAAATGGTTTAAAGGAAAAAAAATAGTGTCATCACATGCAGTAGGAAAATAAAACAATCTTTGAGAGAAATGAGGTCAAGATTTAGACCTTAAATTGGTGCCATGAAAGTCCCTGGAGTAAAAACATTGTTTTATTCTGAGTTTCTCTTCTGGCCTCGATAATCAAGTTAATTTACATTCATCTTGGCCTCAGAGATGGCTAACTTAAATCTTCTCTTTTTAGTAGATAGTACCCAGTAAAAAAAAAAATTCAAATAGAAAAGGTTATTAGGGGAAAATCAAGTTTCCCTTTCATTCTTGCGGCTCACTCTCCCAGTTCTCCTTAAAGGTATCCATGGTACTGTTACTTGTGTCTGTATAGACTAGTGCATACACAGAGTCTTTCTGGAGAAATAGTGTATACCAAATTGTACATTGTAAGACTCTTGGTACTTACTAGCAAATTCCTTTTCAAAATGGTTACATCAGTTTATGGTGACAGTACAGTGCTAGTTAGAAAGATTTCATGTTTATTTGTATTCCTTTGAAAATTCTTTCCTTAGTATTGGATATCTAGTTTATATTTTCTCTTTTATGTATTGTCTGCTGATGTCTTTTGGCATGCTATTTGTCTTCATTGGAATTGTCCTTTATGAGATTTATTTTGGCAGCCTTTTGTAGGTGGTTGTTTTAAGGTAGTCTGGATTTGGGGAGAAAATTTAAAAAGCCTTTTGTAACATTTACACTAAGAGGTATGTGAGCTGAACAAGGGTCAAGGCAGTAGGGAAAAGGAAGTTAAATGCTTGAGGGACAAATCTATAGGATTTGGAAACTGTGTGTAGTCCAAGATGACTTTAAGGTGAATTAGAAGAGGATGGTGCTATTAAGAAAAATAAGGAGTAATGTGGAAAGAACTAGATTTCTGGGGAAAGATGAGTGTTTTAGATGGGCTAAGAGTGAGGAGGATCCAGGTAGAGCTGTCCAGGAGACTTGTGGCTAGAGCTCAAGAGACAGAAGATAAAGAGTTAGGAATCATCTGATTTACTGAGAGGATAGTTTTGAAAGGTTGGCAGTGGATGAAATTGCTGAAGGAGAAATTTGAGAATAGGCCCATGGACAGGCTGTCTGGGATTCATGTAAGAGGACAAAGTTGGGAGGGGTGAGAGGGGCCGTGAAGAGCTAGGGGAGTAGATTGGCATGCTTCCCAAGGAGAGCAGGGGATCTGGAGAATCAAAGGTTGCAAGCAAAAGATTAAGAAAAGGGGATTAGCTTTGGTAACTTGGAAAAGATACATCTTATGGGTAAAGATACAATTTATGCGAAGCAGGAAGTTTTTTTTCCCCCCAACTTTATTAAGATATACTTCATTTATCATATAATTTACCCACTTAATGTGTACAATTCAGTGGTATTTAGTATATTCAGAATTGTGCAACCATCACCACAATTAATTTTAGAACATTTTTATTGCTCCCAAAAGGAACCTTGCCCCCATTAGCAGTCACTCCCCATTTCCCCTCCATCCTTCCAGCCCTGGGCAACCACTAATCTATTTTCTGTGTCTTTCGATTTGCCTGCTCTTGACCTTTCATATAAATGGAAACATACAATATTGCCTTTTGTGTCTGACTTGTTTCATTGTTTTTAAGTTTCATTCATGCCATAGTATGTATCAGTACTTCATTCCTTTATATGGCTAAATAATACTGCATTGTATGCATACACAGTAGTCCCCCCTTATCAGCAGTTTTGTTTTCCGCAGTTTCAGTTACCCCATGGTCAACTGCAGGGTCTGAGAATATCAAATGGAAAATTCCAGAAATAAACAATTCGTAGGTTTTAAATTGCGTGCAGTTCTGAGTAGCGTGATGAAATCTTGAGCCATCCCTCTCCGTCCCAACCAGATCGTGAATCATCCATTTGTCCTGCATATACATGCTGTGTACACTGCCTGCCCATTAGCCATTAGTAGCTGCCTTGGTTATCAGATCGACTGTCACGTCACGGTGTCATAGTGCTTGTGTTCAGGTAGCCCTTATTTTACTTAGTAATGGCCCCAAAGTGCAAGAGTAGTGATGCTGCCAATTTGGATATGTCAAAGGGAAGCTGTAAAGTGCTTCCTTTAAGTGAAAAGGTGAACATTCTTGACTTAATAAGGAAAAAAAAAATTGTATGCTGAGGTTGCTGAGATCTATGGTAAGAAGGAACCTTCTATCCGTGAAATTGTGAAGAAGGAAAAGGAACTTCATGCTGGCCTTGTTGTTGCACCTCAGATATGTATGTATAGGAAAAAACATAGTATATATAGGGTTCAGAACTGTCCGTGGGTTCAGGTATCCACTGGGGGTCTTGGAATGTATCCCCCTCGAATGAGGAGGAACTACTGTACCACATTTTCTTTAACCATCATCAGTTCATGGGTGTTTGAGTTGTTTCTGCTTTCTGACTCTTATGAATAATTCTGCTATAAACGTCCATGTACAAGTTTTTGTGTGGACATGTTCTCAGTTCTCTTGGGTATACAGGCATACCTCGTTTTACTGTACTTTGCCGATGTGTTTTTTACAAGACCCTCCACCAACAAAAGGATTACAACTCACTGAAGGCTCAGATGATAGTTAGCATTTTTAGCAGTAAAGTATTTTTAAATTAAGGTGTGTACATTTTTTAAAGATGTATTGCTATTTCACACTTAATAGACTACAGTATAGTATAAACATAACTTTTATATACATTGGGAAACCAACAAATTTGTGTGACTCGCTTTATTGTGATATCCACTTTATTGTGGTGGTCTGGAACCAAATCCGCAATATCTTTGAGGTATGTCCTGTATACCCAGGAGTGGAATTGCTGGATCATATGCTAACTTTGTGTTTAACTCTTCAAGCAACTGTTGCAGAGGATGGACAAGTTGCCAGTGAAATGAATTTTAATATCATCCCTGGTAGGAAATTGCAGAATGTCCATATTCAAACATATTATTCAGAAATAAATGATCTATACAGTTGTTTTCTGTTGTGTAAATATAGGACATGCTTATGCATCTCTTTTCATTGGAAACCTTTTGTGTTGAGTGTTACCTCAAAGCTTAGATGAAGTGTTAGATGTTTTTCTTGTGGATCAATGTACTGATGTATAGTATACTTCGTCAATTTCAAAAGATGATTTGTAATAATGACTACAAATGTGATAAAAATATCACAGGGATATTTGATGTTAATCTGCAGTGATGATTTATTTTTTTACTTCTTAGTCTTAACTACAGAGATCAAATACTGGGATTTTTTTTTTTTTTTTTTTTAATTTGGATTACTTGTAGTTTGTACAGACCCAGAAGTTCAAGATCCAGAAAAACAAAAACAAAAAAGACCTCTTGGGCCAGTATTGTTGATTGGCCATGTTTTTGTCTGTTCCTTCCCTAGGTGGAATGAGTGTTGAGAAGTTTCAGAATGTGGCATTTCCCTTCTTACTGCAGTTTTTAAGTAGGATCTCATAGGCTTCCCTTATTTTAGAACTTGGATTTAGCTAGTTACCTTGTGTTCCCATAAATAAATAAATGAATAAATAAATTTTTTTGTAAGTAATACATTCAGATTCTTTAAAATTGAAAAGTACCAAATGGTGAACAGTGAAATTTCCATCCCACCTTTGTCTATCCTTCATCCAAATCTTCTTCTGGTGACCAGTTATACTATTTTTTGGTTTATTCTTCCAGATTTGTACTTTGCATATATATTTAGCTGTATTATTTTTTCCCTTTCCTCAAAATATGGTACTGCATGTATTTCTATATTGCGCCTTTTATACTTACCAAAATATGTTCAAGAACAGTCATTCCATATTTGTATATCAGGAATGTTCTCATTTTTTTCCAGTGGCTGCTTTTATTTTTAACTACTTCTATCAAGACATATTGTTGGTCCATTTATTTCCTATTACAGACAGTCCTTTAGCGTATATTTGTAATTTTGATCATTTTGCCAAGTTGCCCTTGTTGAGTTGTATTAATTTATGCTGTTACTAGCAATATATGAGAACTCCTGTTTCTCTATACTCTTAAAACATGATGTTATCTTACCATTTTTTAACTTGGATTGGCAAACATCAAAAAGTATTTGAATGTAGTTTTATTTTGCATTTTTCTTTTGAGTGAGGTTTAGTATCTTTTGATCTGTTTAAACTGTTATACAATTTTTCCGTAAACTAGGATTTGCTCATTTGGCGTTTCTTTTCTGGTCTCTTTTTAGTTATTTGTTGGAACTCTTTATTTATTAGGTAAGTCAGACCTTTAATCGGTTCTGAGTTAAACAAAAACTGATGTTGGGGTAGAAGTTGCTTCATTTCTAATTCAGTTAGAAACATTCCGGTAATCATGGAGAGTTGGAAGCCAGAGTTGTACATTTGATAGCCTGTCTGCTTGAGTTCCTTTCCCAGTTCAGCAGAACTTTGGGGCCAGCTTTTTGGAGGAGTTTATTGACGTGACATGGTTTGCTAAATAAATATATTTCAGATAGTCTCTGAGGAATGGTAGATTGCTCAAGAAATAGCATATTAATTCATGTTCCACATTTTATTTTATTCAGACAAACTTGAGAAGCAGTGTTTTTAAATCTCTCCTATACATTAAAATGCCTATTACATCAAACCTTATTCATTATAAAATGTAGATGTTCTAATTTCTTATTTATGAAAAAGTGCATCTAATGACAGTGAGTCAGAGTAGCTTGAAGTTTAATAACCTATGCTGCTTAGATGTGTTTTCATTTTAACTGAAACTCTTAATTTTCCAAAGCCCGAATTTTTATTCAACTTGTGTTTGTGGGACTAGTGGGCCGAAGCTCATTTCATGACTGAGTCAGACATAATGGCCTGTATAGGCTGGCACGTGAACCACTAATTATTTAAATCCCACTTTGTCAACTGACACGTGAATAAATAGTAACCTATCTCAGAAAAATAACCAAAGTCAAATAAAGGTAATTGAGGCAGATCCTTGTGAAGTCATTGGAAGAAAATCTATCTTTAGAAAGAGAGCCACCACCACAAATCAAAAATAAAAACAGGCATTTTAATTCACTGTTATTTAATCAGTATCAGCACTCTTTTGTATTAAAAAATTTTTTTCTACATTTATGAATATATTAAACATTTTAATATAATAGCATATATATATTTTTGATGTAAGCCTATTTGTCCTTTGAATGAAATGTTATATAATAAAAGTTAAATGGACTCTCTTTAACCAGGAGTTAAAGGAAGTTAAAATACCATATTGCAGTGCCTCTCAGACCATCTCTGGTGTCAAGGACCAATTTTAAAAAATTTTCAATCCATTGCTGGCCATTTCTTTTGTAAAATACAAAAAAAAAAAAACAAAACTGAAATATTGAACTGTGAATGAAAGATAAAAATAAGAGCTCAAATTTTTATTAGATTTGATAGATAACATTGTTTCAAAAATTAATTATAAACAAAACATGAGGAAATAGAAAAGAATTACAAAAACTATATACATTGTTGAAAATGTGCATATAAAGCAATTAATATATTAATAAAATAATAATCTCTTGCAGACTGGTAACAAACACTGGTCTGCAGACCACACTTTGAGTAACACTGATTTTTTTAGACTAGGCAGCTAAGTCACTCTTTATGTTACTGTTTATGTTTTCTATTGGAAAAGAAAGACTTGTGCCACTCCCCATTTCTCAATTTAGAATAAGGTACAGATTTTTACCTAACAGTGTGCATCTAGGTGTTCAAGTAGTTTCAAGCACCTGACTCTCAGATTTTCTTTAAATCTCTGTATGTCAATTTTTAAATGATCCATTTTTCCTTGATCTGGAATGTATTCTGCTATCATTATTGTTACTAAGCCAAGATTGCTATAAGCTTATGAGCTTGTAAGAAAAATTAGAAACTTTATGGTATAAGTTGCTAGTAATTTGTTATATTAAATTTTATATTTTGTCATTTATCTGTTGAGAATCTCAGAAATAAAGCTTTCATGAAAATTAACAAGTATTTGGGCTGGCCCCGTGGCTTAGTGGTTAAGTGTGCGTGCTCCGCTACTGGCGGCCCGGGTTTGGATCCTGGGCGTGCACCTACGCACCGCTTGTCCGGCCATGCTGAGACCGTGTCCCACATACAGCAACTAGAAGGATGTGCAACTATGACATACAACTATCTACTGGGGCTTTGGGGGAAAAAAAGGAGGAGGATTGGAAATAGATGTTAGCTCAGAGCCGGTCTTCCTCAGCAAAAAGAGGAGAATTAGCATGGATGTTAGCTCAGGGCTGATCTTCCTCACAAAAAAAAAAAAAGAAAATTAACAAGTATTTGCACAAGTGTTATTTTAATTTCTTGGTTGTCATATAATTTTGTTAGCATTTGTGTTTTACAATTGAGCTGTGGAACATTAAACAGTTTTTCTTAAGAGGTTCTTCACAGGCAGATGTGAATCTGTATGTTGCTTCATTTCTTTAAGTAAGCAGCAATCTGTAGATCTTATGTTCTCACCACACACACAAAATTGTAATTGTATAAGGTAATGGATGTGTTAACTAACCTTGTTATGGTAATCATTTTGTAGTATATATGTGAACCAAATCATCACGTTGTATACCTTAAACTTACACAGTGTTGTATATCAATTATATCTCAATAAAGCTGGAAAAAAGAAGTAAGCAACAGTCTATGCTTTATATCAAGGCTCAGTCATGTTGCCAGCACCGCCTGTGACTCTAGAATGTCCCAGAGATTATTAACATTTGGTTTGGGGGGAGTAGAAAGTGATATATTGAAGTTTTCTTCAACATAGATAAAATGAAAGATAAAATATTTTTGGACTCTGTATGAAGTCTTTTTACAACAGTTTTTTTGTTTATATGACTTCAAGCAAGTACTGTTAGTGGACAAAGAACTTTAAATTCTAACCTTTTTATATTCTTTGTATTACCCAGTTAAATAACTTTAAAATTAGGTTTTTTGAAAGTTATCCTTGCATGATTTGTGTAAGTTATGTGTGTGTTAGTGGAAAGAAATGCATACCATCTTTGCCTGTTTTCCTTTAGGGTAATTCCTCTCCTGTAATTACTTTTGGATGGAAGTATGCACTTTTCCCAATAGAAGATGGTAATCTCGGAGAATGACCATGGAGAAGGGGATGAGTTCTGGAGAAGGGGGGCCTTCCAGATCATCTCAAGTTTCGGCTATTAAAATAACAGCCAAAGAGCTGGAAACAAAGCTGTCCCATAAAGAGAAGCGAGGAGGCTTTGTGTTGGTGCATGCAGGTAAGCCCTAAGTGGGTGAGTCAGAAGATGAAAATAATGTTGACTTTTTTTTTCTTGCCTTGAAGTACGTTGAGAATTGAATTTCACCTTTTGAGCAGGCAAGCTGCCAGAGAGGAGTTAGAACCAAAGAGATTGACTTCGATATAGTGAGGGTCTCCCCTATTCCAACTTGGAAGATCTTACAACGACAGCTCTTCTATGCCTTCTTCAATCCTCTATGCTATTATTTACTTTTACCCCATATAATAGATATATTTAGGTAGTGTTAAAACCATACAAGGTAATCTTTTAAATAAACTCTGGTTTATGTTTTTAAAAATAATACTGCTGAAAAAATTTTGTTAACCCTATATTTGACTATGGCCATCTTAGAGTATAATTACACAGCCTTAGAGCTAGTTCGCCTTCTTAGTATTATAAATGAAGAACCTTAAAACCAGAGCCACATGGCTAGTTCATGCTAGAGCCAGGTTGAGATAACCCTTAGTGGACCCTTAAGTCCCAGTCTAGTGCTTTTGGCAACTCATCAGTCTGTAATCTCTACTTCAGAGGACTTCGAGGACAGATGCAGTGAAGTTGAACCCCTGGGTCCCCCATCATTGAAGGGTCTTGGGTTTCAGAGCAGTGCAGCTCTGCCCAGATCTACTCAGCAGGCTTTTTTTTTTCCTTTGGTCATTTTTATTTGCCTGCGTTCAGAATCTCAAGTTCATGACCTCTGTGAAGGAAGAAGGAATGGCTGGGTCTCCTTTTAACTCTTCTCAGACAGTCAAGCAGGATGGGAGCAAAAATAGCTTTGATATGGGGTAAGGAGTGAAATTATTTCTTCCTGTCAAACTGGTGTTCTGCCTGGTGATTAACTTTTGGCTATGTCTAGACTGGACAACTTGGGAAGTCTTGTAGAATCTAATCCAGAAGAATCTAAAAGAAAAAAAAAGATTCAGTATCCTTTTCTTTCAAATAATTTTTCAAAGAAATGAGGTAAATTTATAGACATAACCAGTTAGAAGTAGACCTGGGGTTGGAACTCCTGTCTTGAGACTCCTAGTCCAGTGTTCTTTCTGCTACACCATGTTGATGGTGCATCTTTCATGGTACCTAGTGAGTTGTTTTATTCAGAATGAATATTTCAAAAACATACAAGAAATGTCTGAAATTTGTAACACAAAAACATAGAGCTTTTGACTTGTTGGCAAGCATTGCTTTCTATGACTGTCATGGCCTCTTTCAGACACACACTTGATGGTAATGGCTCTTCGATAAAGTTGGTGCTGGGGGTCTGCAGTAATAGGAAGAAATCTAGGTTCTGGCATGAAATTGTGTGGATTAAGGGTGACCTCCCCCTTCTAAATTATTGGCGGGTCAGACAGAGTGATTGATTATGCAGAAGTATATATCTTGCACATTAAACGGACAAAATTTCAATTCCTCATTCAATGTAGAGATTTTAAAGCTGTTTTTAGTTTTTTCGCCCTAGAGATTTGCCCAAATTTTACTCGAGTAGTTGATTCTTGATTTTTCCCAAATCTGTATACTACCTATACTGTATACCTAATATTAAAAAACTAAACACTTTCTTACCTTAAAATTTTAAAGATGAAACCTGTCTTTACTTAAATGGCAGTATCACTTCCATGAAGAAAAAATAACTTTAAACATAGTGCAAACAAAACAATGTATTTAAATTTTAGCTAGATCCTGTTGCATGTCAGTGGCTTAGATCCTAAGCCTACCTTTTCTTTGATAAATAGAGGAATTAGCAAGTGTTAATCAGATAGTAAAGATATACTGGAGCCATGCTGAGACTTTTTCTCTATTTCAAGCAGAGGAACTTATATGTTAATGCTAGTAACTCTGTTATCTGTAAGCTACAGTTATATATTTGGCAATACTGTCCTATGCTCTGGGAAACACTGCTGAAAGATTGCCGTTCCCCAACCCCCCCATGCCCGGACATCTAATATCTAAGACAACAGACCTGAGATCACCTGTTAGAGAACCATGAAGAGAGGCCTATTAAATATTGGCACAGGTTCCATGAATTTTCAGAGTTTTCTTCAGAAACAGGATTAGAATTTGGGTGTATTATGGATTCCTGTTGCTTGGGCGTCTTTTCTGCCCTCTTGGGGCCCTTAACAATAGCTTCGTGTGCCAGTTCTTTCTCTGCCTTGAGGATAGGTGTGTTAAGTTTGTGTCAGAGTCTGCAGCCCCACAGGAGGAGCCCTGAGGCTTAGAGATGTACTTCTTAACCTTCTTTGTTTTGGACCCCTATGGGGCCTTGATGGGAAGTGGCGGTTCAGAACTGTTATAGAACTTCCATCAGAAGCCTGATCATCACAAGAGTTTAAGGACTCTTGTATTGGTTGCTTTCTTATTTAGATTATTCTCAAATCTCTAACTAAGCAAGTATTAATCCTTTTAGGGAAACAAATTTCAGAGCCATTCTCTTGAGGAAGTTGCTGGGTGTTTATTAAGAGACAGGGACCACCAGGATTTCTTTTTTTGTTTGTTTTTGTGAGGAAGATCAGCCCTGAGCTAACATCCGATGCCAATCCTCCTCTTTTTGCTGAGGAAGGTTGGCCCTGGGCTAACATCCATGCCCATCTTCCTCTGCTTTATATGGGATGCTGCCACAACATGGCTTGACAAGTGATGTGTCGGTGCGCGCCTGGGATCCGAACCTGTGAACCCTGGGCCACCACAGCAGAGCATGCGCATTTAACCGCTGCGCCACCGGGCCAGCCCCAAGGATTTCTAATAGTCAGTCCTGAATATACCGTCACTGAGGTTTAAGACACCCTTAGCTACATTCCAGGAGGTGAGAGGGTGTAAAGGTTTGGGTGGAGTGGTGGTATTGGTGGTGGTTTTGGACAGGTTGGATGTAACACCCCTCAACTTCAAATGTTATGTAGACACTACCTAGTTTTCTGAAGTTACTCTTAAGAATTCTGGATTCTGAATAGTAATTTCCCAAATGGCAGTGGCTTTCTAAAGGTCAACAGAGAGGAACTTTAAGGGACTCTGTCCCTGACACTGCCAGGGTTATCAACTCCGGACCAAAAAAACTCCTGACTTTGGAGAGAGGTTTTCAAGAGGAGAGGTGACGTTGATAAAGCCTCTTTGTGGACATGAGCTGTTTCTAGTGCCTCTTGCAGGAAAATAGCTTTTGAAAGAGGAGATAAGGCATGGTATTAAAAAGGCTTATGGTGGAGAAAGAAGCTGTTAGATTTTAAAACTCCGTACAGTTAGGACAGTAGTTTTATTGTCACTAGGAGAGCATCTGTATATGGACTATTTACGTAGTATAAGCAATGTCTGTGATATTTTAATGGTAACTAACAATTGGTTGTTTTTTTTCTACTACAGGTGCAGGTTATCATTCTGAATCCAAAGCCAAGGAATATAAACATGTATGCAAACGAGCTTGTCAGAAGGTATGAAGAGAATGTATATGATTGAAACATTTCAGTTTTGACCATAAAGCAGCTTTACCTTGAAATTCAAAATTTTAAAGTTTGATTTATAAGACAGTCGTTGGTGTCGACCACAAAATTATTTTGCTTTTATTTGTGAGGTCTTTTGTTTTGTTTTGTTTTGTGTTTTTTCTTCTCCAAATGATGCTTAGATCTTTCCCTTACTTTCCCAGATTAAAGTCTGTATTTTTGGAATTGTGGGCACACAATCATGTATTTTTAAATCTTTGTGAAGGTATTGAGCTCTATGGAAAGGGTAGGGAAAACAACTTAAAGGTGGCCAATGTATCTTTCTATGAAGGGAAAAAAAAAATAATAAAAAGTTAAAATGGGTGCTTTTCTTAGGGAGATTATCTGGTACTTTTTCCTTCTGTTTTTCATCACGTAGTTTGTATCATGGCAAATTCATTGTCATTCTTGAGTTTGGCTTTGCCCTTGTACTCAGTTGTGCTTTTTTTCTCTTTGGTTTTTGAGGTTTTGCTAAATTGTTGAATACTTAATGTGGAGGCAGGAGTGGACCCAGAAGAAATATTATTTGTTTTTATTTTGATCTCGATTATATACTCTTGTAGGCAAACCTTTCATTACTTTTTATGCAAATATAATGTTAATTAGATATTCTATATCAAGTAAATATGGTTCTCTCTCAGCTCTTTTCATATATCTTTACATACCATTTAAAAGAAAGGTTATACTTTATTAGAGATCTAAGCTTTTCTTATGAATGAAATTCCATAAATAAAGAAGAATATTTTGTATTAGGGATTTTACTGTTTTTTAAAAATTTATAATAAAGCTAAAAGTTCTAAGCTGTTTTATATTTTTTATCTTTGTTTTCAAAGTGTGAAATCTTTTTATTATCTGAAAAGAAGTACGTTTTACTTTTATAGAAGTATAGTCCTAGAAACTTAATACGTTTGGAGTGCATAATCAGCTTCCTCAATTTATACAATGAAGGAACTTCTTAAAACTTTAATGAGAAAAAGTTTTTAGTTTTTGAGCTTTCTCTTTGTTGCCTAAATTGGAGCTTTAATAGTTCATTTAGAAATCAGTTTTCCTTCTCTTTTTTTCCTGTCTTAATTTAACCCAAGAAGCAAGGTGATTTTATAGACCTTTACTCTCTGTAGTTTATATTACAAAAGGATATGATTTGTTTATCTCAATATGAAATACATTACTATCAAAAATGCTGTTACCACTTGTATGTGTCCATTCTGAAATGCCTCTGTGACTGAGAGTCACTGTTTTTTATAGTTAGGGGTGGGGAGAGTAGTAACAGTGAAGGAGACAGCGTTAGCTTAGTCTGAGATTCAATTATTTATATAAAATATGAATTAGCAGGATATTTGAACCAAACTGAATTCATATACTTTCTTTGGCTATTTTCAATTGCCCTATGATGAATAAAGCCCTTTCACTTACTAAATTCCCTGCACTTTGCATTTAGTGAATAGATTTTATTCATTGTTTTAATTTGGATAATAGTAAGGGAGCTATATCATCAGATATCCTGAATGTAAACACTTGTTTGTTTTAAATCTAAGTAGTTTATGTCTTGAAGTATGGAATGGAACTAGTGATCAGTTTTTATTAACTCTAAATGTCTCCCACACTTCTGTAAGCCTCTGGAAAGTTTCTGGGTATGTTTGAGAAGCTGTAGTTTTTACAATGAATAATCTGTCCCCTTGGTCTCATAGGCAATTGAAAAGCTACAGGCTGGTGCTCTTGCAACAGATGCAGTGACTGCAGCTCTGGTGGAACTGGAGGTATTTCTTTTTTCTATTTATGTTTTATTTAAAATAGTTGTGAGTTTATGTTTGTTATTCTTCAATGATGTGAAACTGTTGAGTTAGTCAAACATCAATTATATGACCAGTGTTTCCCAACAATATTAACAAAGTTATGAAGAAGCCTGTGATATTGTTAGGCTTTTTTCATTGAAGACTTCTCTGAGTAATATAAAAATTGGTTAAATTCCTTTTCCCCCTATTTTGTGAAATTCATGAATACAAAAGTTGCTGGTGATTGGATACTTAAATTTCCTCAATATTTTCAGTAGGAAAATTTCTTAAGTTAACTCCCCCCAAAAGGAATATATGTTCCATTGTTTAGAAAACAAAAAATTCTGCTGTGTAGAAATGTCTATAAAGAGGAAGGGGAAGTTTCCTCACAAACCTAACAGTTAGATATATATTCTGAAGCTATGTTCGGTGAAGTATGTCTTCTCCAGTGTGATTGTTAGGTGGTCTCCAGTTAACTGCAGACATTGAGGAATTCCGTGGGGAGGCTCTCAAATTCGTAATTCTTTGTATTCCAAGGGATCTCTCAGTTCTCTTATGCTAGAAACTTAAGGATGAGTTTGTGCTACGGATATTGAGGCTTTCAGAAGACTCACTTCTGCTGCTCAAACTTAGAGAAGATAGATTTGTGTCAGTCAGTTTTAGAGGATTATAGTGAACAAATAGTTTTCTGGTTGAAAAGACTACTTGGGGAATCAAATAAGACATGAAGGTAAAACAGTGATGAGTTTGAGGGAGGAGGTGATAGAGTTGTTTAGGCTCTCATATTGGGGCACCTACCCTGTCATGCTAGGCCTTGTTTTTCCCTGTGAAAATTGCCCAGGAGTTTACCAAAAGTCCTAACTGTGTTTTCTGTATATTCCCCTGCTTAATTGTGGAGTTACTCTTTTGATTATACTTTGTAGATTTTAATATCCCCTGTTAATGCCTTTATCTTGGTCCTAGTGCAGTCAAGGAAGGTGAACATATATGATGGGCGCCAGTTCTATTGTAGTTTGGTCCTGAGCTCTGACTTAGGATATGTGGTCCTTTCCTATCGTGACTGATACCAGCTCTACCAATCATTAGTCATGTGTCCCTGGGCACCTCACAGCCTCTCCTTGACTCAGTTTCCCCATTTATAATATGGGGATAGTAATTCCTGCTTCATAGAGTTCTGAAGATTAACTGAGTTAACTTATGACAATCACTTAGAACAGTGTGTGGCACATGGTAAGCACTCCTTAAATGTTAGCTGTTATTACTATTATGAGGTGCTTTGGAGATGATATATATGAGGTGAATATTTATGGTAATTATTAATGACATGTTTTACAATGTCAAGGAAAGGTTAATTATATATTGTGGATAAAAGGAGAAAAGTGATGCAAGAAAGCAGATTGATGTCCTTATCACCAAATCTTACCTTTACTCAAAGAACGCACATAAGGAAAGCTTCATCCAACTTAATTCCATTGTTAATTGCAAATTACCCTCCACTGTGCAGAAGATGATGTTCTGTGATTACCAGTGCATGGAGTCAGTGTGGGTCTAGGGAAAGAAGGTTAATGAGTAGCTGGGGGATATACTATAATGGCTACCATGAATACAAAATTGAGTAACATTAAGTGTTTCTTTTTCTCTTCATCCTAGAATATAACTTGAAAAAAGTTAAAATTTAATTTAATTTTTAATTAATTTTTCATCTTAGAATAACTTTAATAATCATGTTGAATGTTTCATTATATTTTCCCCCAGTGATGAATCAATCTTACCTTTAAAGAGTTTGCATATTTATATTTAAAAATGATTAAAAACACACTTTGGAATAGTGAGTTTTATAATTCTGAGTAAATGAGTAAGGGAGCTTTATAATTTTGAATGATGACCTGTGTTTTTTAAGAGTATGGATTTGAAGTTCTTTTTTGAACAAACTTGTTCTAGTATCTTTGATTGGACTATGTTATATGGATGGTGGTAGCATAGGATACTGGCCTGAGTTGAGTTTAGTGTACTTTCCCCCTTTTAATTGTTAAATTTTGGGAAGAATTTCAATTAATTATGTTTAAAATTTTATTTTTATGTGGAATCTTTGATTGAAATATATTTTAATTGTTTAAAGGCTCAGGCTACACTAAACTGGAAAAATTTTCCTAAATCTTAAGAATTGTGTTGGAAGTCATGCTTATACTGCCCCAGTATAAGCTAACAGTTTTAGTCACCTTGCATTATTGTGATTCACCACCTTTAAAGAGGGTGAGGTTTTAAATAAAGAGTTCAGTTGAAGAATTATTGTAATAGTTTGGTTCAGTGGAAAGATGTAAGAAAATCAGCTTCTAATATATTCTGTACTTAGAAAAATATAAGGGACAATGTTGAGTCCTTTCAGCCTACTGAAAAGTCCCATGGAATCTGATATATTTATACATATACTATGTTATGTTTAATTTGAGAGTAACTACTTATCTTTAGTTTTGATCAATCTATTCAGTAGAGCTAAGTTTTGTCCTAATTATTAAATAGATATGGACAATCATCATACCTTTTCTTTTTGGCTTTGGGATATACTTTTTGACTTAAAAAACCTGTACTTTTTAAACTTGCCTGTTACATTATTAGTTAGGCAGATACTAAAATTGGTTTGACTTCCTTGAACACTTTACTAATTGTGGATTGAAATGACTGAAATGGCTTAATGGCCCTTATTGGCTAGAAAGGATATCTGGCTTTATATTTTAAAAAATACGAAAATTTGCACTTACCCAAACAGTGAAAAATACACTTGACACCATAAAGGAGGAAGAGACAAGGTGAAAGAGAAATTTACACCCACACACACATGCACGCATGCACACGCACACCCGCACACACACTTATGCAGACCACCTAGACACATGATTTTTGAGCTTTTCTTGGAAACTATTTCTGTGTGTGTAGTTTCAATTTTTTTTTTGTCTACCGCTATAGACAAGTGGTGTCATCCTAAGACTACCACTTCTGGACACAAGAGGAGTATTTCCTTCATTTAAATAAGGGGGGGATGTGCAGCTATGACATACAACTATCTACTGGGGCTTTGGGGGGAAAATAAATAAATAAATAAAATTTTTAAAAATAAATAAATAAATAAATAAATAAGGAGAGGAGGTTAGTGCACAAGTTCCTGCTTATTAAACCCACCAGCTTTTCCCTTGGCCTCTCCCATTTGAGGGATGTTTTGCAGTGTGGAAATGAAAATGATATGACTCCAAAGTGAATTTTGTTTATCTTCAACATGTGGGGAAGGAAATGGAAAGGTTAGTTTATAGATCATATTTTAATAATTTGTTAAATTGATTTGGTCTCGTTGTTTCATTTCGCCATTTATAGCTTTTTTGACATTATCCTTATAACTGGTGGGAAAGTGACTTCTATCCATTGGGTAGTTCAACTCTGATTTCACTCATAGTAGAGAAGATAAATATTGTGAAACAATTTGATCTTCATACCTGGGGCTATACATTTGGAAGACAGTTGTTTTCATGGCTGCTTTTGAAATAGTTTTAGTTTAGGTAGTGACAGTGGATTTTACATTCTGGACTATAGTTTTGCACATTTCACATGGTACAGCTTCAATATAAATTTTCTTTGAGGAAATTGGGTATAGAGCTGGATGAGTCATGATGCCATTGCTAAGGTAGAAAGTGTTTCATGGATTCTGATAGAAAATGAACTCTTCGTAAAATGCACAGTAAAGTTCCCTTTGCACATCAATATTTTTCTAAAAAAAGTACGTACTAAGACCTGGTTTTAAAAGCTCTAATAAGGAATAATAGGTGAAATGTGAATGACAGACTTTTGAGAGGTTATTTGTAGTCTCGTGTGAGAAAATTGATGAATCTGGCTGAGATTTTCAAGATCCTGGTGTAGCTTTTGAGAGATTTGGTCAATTCATTTTGGAAACTAGTCATTTTGGTAGGTAGAATACTGTGTGTATAGCTTTTAAATTTCATGTAGTGAAAGGCAACTTGCACAGGCTCCTTTGTTAAAAGTGTTTTGTTGGACTTATTCTAAGTGGACCCTGCAGTGCTTCTGTTGACTCGATTCATCCTTTAAGGCTTCATATGGTCAAGAAAGATGGTAGGTAATTCCTGGTTCAAACTAGTTTATTGACCAAATGCTTTAGCATATAGAGGGCAGATTATATTGGGCACACATTTTTATATCTGTCTGCTAAAATCAGTCCATTATCTTTGGATCTCTGTATAATCCAATGTAATGCTTGCTTATGAACTCTAGAAAAATCCTTTACAAAGTAACTTCTTATCCAGATGGCTGATAGTTTGAGGTGAGAGAAAAAAAGTAGGTATTTGCATTATTATATATTCATATTATTATATATCATATTGTTAGACATTTATCTGTATCTCTACATCCTCTTATACCCAGAGCCAGCTCTGCCTGCATTTCTTTAAAGCAGGTATCTCCAGTGTCATCACTATTGAATAGTCTGTTGTTGGTGGACCACAGACCAGGCCTCTGTGCAGCTGTAGGATTAGGTCACACCCCCTTCCCTTGGCTATATACCTTGGCTGGAATTGTCCATGTGCCTCAGCGGGAGAGAGAGCACCTAAGTCCTGCCAGTCCTTGAAATGCTTAGCAGTCGTGGAGATGGTGTGGCTTGCTGCTGGCATATGGGCATATCTAGGATGGAAGGGAACATTGGGAAGGGCTGATATACCTCCCTTTCTCTCACCAAACCTGTAGCAAGTTCCCTTGTGGGGTTTCTTTGTGAGTTGATGCTTAACCACACCCTGCTCCCTACCCTACTTCAGTGTTTGGTTTTTATTGCAAAAAACTAGGGGCATCTGCTTTGCAATCATTTCTGTTTATTTGGGAGGTTAAAAAAATTATTTAAATAAATGAGCATCTCCATTCTTCTGCACGTTTTGTTTTGCAGAAATCATCTTTTCTTAAGCAGATGGTAGCTGAGTATTTCAGTGGTTTCTTGCTTCCTCCACCTCTTTCTTCCCACATAGTGCTGAACACATTGGAAAGACAGCTTGATGCATTTATAAAGCTCACATATACACAAGTGCCCATTAACTATAATGTGACTGTTGAATCTAATTTTAGACCTACCATCCTCCAAAGTCTCATTGTTTTCTTCCATTGATAATATCTTTTATTCTCTGTAATTGGGGGAGGGGGGGAAGTCCTGTTTTTATGTATGTGAAGCAAGGAGTTTTACCTTTTTTCCCTTTGTAGTACTTAAAAGGTTTTCATTGCATGAAATTTGAGTTTTGACTTTAGATGCTTTTTTTTACTTTTTTTTTTTCAAACTTGGTATCGTTGATTATTTCAGTCAGACCCAATTTGCCTGTCTGTTTATCAGTGTCTCCAGTGGTGCTTCAGTAGTTCTGTGTAATCCAGCTGTTTATAGAGTCTTTATGTTTCTCTGCATTTTTTGTTTTATTTTTTGAGGTGTACACACACAGTTACACTTCATGGAGTTGCATCCAGCCAAGTATCCATGTTCTTCTTGTGAAGAGGCAGAGAAAATCACCTCTCCCAAGAATTTCCACCTTCTGACCAAGGGAAATGTGTCCTGAAGAGCTGTACGCAGATGGGAGGCAACTTGTTTGCTTGTTCTGCTGCTAGAGCATTGATTTAATTAGAAGACAGGCTGTGGGTGGCCATGTGCAGACAAAGAAGCACCAGACAGAGCCCAGTTAGCCTGGGACAGTAAAAGTAAGTTACGCTTTTTTTAAAACACTTTTTAAGGTACTGATGCTGATTCTTGCCTTTAGTACTAAGGGGCAACTTGTAACTTACTGTTTGTGTTTACACATTAGGTACATCTGCTCTTTTTCTAAGACCCTAGAAATTAAACGTGCCCTCGAGCACAAAGTACCTGCTTAATGGAAAAGCAGTGATCTTTTTTTTCCTTTTAATTTTTTCTTGAATAAAAAGAAAACTGGATCAATTATTACATTCTAGATTAATTTTACACTGTATCGAAATCATGTATTAGTTTTTGACCAAGTTGAGACATTTAAGTACAGAGCTTGTTATGTTTTACTTTGTACTGATGGGAACATGAAAAATTGTTCACCTTTTTCTAGCCATTTCTTGATGAGCTGTGTGGACCTTATCAGATGTAGTCTTGGCTGAATCTGGTAGAAGATATGGTCCAAGACCAGACTTAGCAGTTCGTGAGGAGCATGTGGCTTTGTGTGTGAGCCCTTATTTTGCTCTGGGAGTTGTTACTCTCTGAGAATGTACTACATTTTGGAATTCAGTTTTGAGCTACTTAAAGCTACATTTGGTAGTGTGGTGGAGTTGGTGGTAATCCTGTGTTTTGATTATGTGGAAGCAATTTAGACTTTTGGATTGAGTGTAAAATGTTTTCCTGTCCTATATTAATAGAGATATTAGCTTCATTGGCTCTTTATGGTGTTATGATTATTTTTATTTTTATTTTTTTTGATGAGGAAGAGTAGCCCTGAGCTAACATCTGTTGCCAAGCCTCCTCTTTTTGCTGAGGAAGATTGGCCCTGAGCTAACATCTGTGCCAATCTCCCTCTATTTTACATGTGGGATGCCTGCCACAGCATGGCTTAGATAAGTGGTGTGTAGGTCTGCGCCTAGGATCCGAACCTGTGATCCCTGGGCCACTGAAGCAGAGCGTGCGAACTTAACTGCTATGCCACCGGCTGGCCCCTAGTGTTATGATTATTGAATCTTTGTGTGTGTGTGTGTGTGTGTGTGTGTGTGTGTGTGTGTGTTTGGATCTATATCATTTGGGGTATCAATTTTATAACCTAACATCTACTGTTTTTTGTTTTTTTTTGCTTTTTGTAATGAAGGAGCTAGGCTAAGAAGATTTTTCTGTGTTCAGCAAAATCACAGACTGATATCATGAAGGTCAAACTGAAAGACTGCCTACTGGTTTTAAGTTTTTGTCCGTCTCTCAAACCCAGGCCTTTATTCAGAATCTGGAAAGGAATGAGGAAGAAACTTAAGTTATATAATTTTTAGGAATTCCAATCAAGATCATATCCTACGTCCTGTTCCAAAGCAGAACAAAACATTACTTCACTTTTTTTTTCATTCATTCTCTCTACCTATTATTAGTGTGGCAGGCTTTACCTAAGTGTTAGAATAATCAAGGATTGCATCTCATTGTAGCAGAGCAAACAGCTTAAAATTGAATCCTATGCATCCCGGTTGACAAAAGTTCTTTGGCTATTCCCACTGCCAGGGAGTTTTTACTGGCAGTCCTTCTCACACAGAGTCCAGCTCTCCTGCATGGTGTACACCTTTCCTGACAGTTCATGATGTGCGTATACCATAACACAGGGCATCAACACTATAACACTTATTAGGCTTCTCAGAAAATTCAGAGTGAGGAACTTATTTATGTTTTTCTCTCTTGGAATATGTGCAGATGAACATTTTCTAGTGGGTTGGAAGTCTTTTTAATAAAAAGAAGCATAGTTATAAGTTACTACTTATAAGTTAGTAATACCCGTCTCTCCCCCTCAATTCTGACCATGTCCTTACTTCACTTTTGATAGAAGGGTGGTTTAAGTTATTATAATTCCATGGTCTGTTAGGTTCTTTTTGAGTGATATTTCCATATTATTGTTAACATGGTTAAAAGCTGTAATTATTTAGGTTGAAGGGAAGTATAAGTGGATGCCAAATTTGGCTTTACTAGAGAAACAGCTACATTTGTCTTTTCAATTGTAGTTCATGTGGAAAAGACAATTTCAGGTACCGTGTGTGCTAACCTCTTCCTGGACATCATAAAGAATCCAACTAAAACAAAATTTAAAACTATTTCAGATGTGCAGTCTATTGAAGCCAATATTTTGTTTTAGAGATTTGTGTTATGTTGGACAAGTAACTCTTTGTACTGCAATTCTGTGGCTTTCAATTAAAAAAGAACATTAAAATAAACTGCTGTGATGTCATTTTTCTGCTTAATTATGTTATATTTTTATTTGCAAATTAGGCATATTAATAGTAGAAAGGAGGTGAGTACAGATGTGCAGTGCTTTTTTATTAAAATATTTAGTAATATTTTATTAAAATATTAAAATAGAGAAAAATATGGTTCTATTTTTTGACAGATTATTCTGTGCCCGATCAACAAGTACTCTAGTGAACAAATATCAATATTTGTTGCGTTTATTCTGACATTTTCAGAAGAGCTTGGATGCTTCAAGAAGATCATAAAAAGTCTTAGTTCCTAATACATATGCTGTTGTGTGTGAGAGTTCTTTTTTTTTAACATAAAGTGTGTGTCTTTTGTGTAATTGAACAGTTAAAAAAATGAACTGTCACACATACTAAAACTAGGTACTCAACATTATATTTGACTCAAGTGTTCACAAAGTGTGATGCAAACAAATGTTCTCTCAACTTACGTCCAGGATAGCTAAAATATTACTTTAACACATGTTAAAAGCAGAGCACTGTAGCTATTTGGCTAGATATAATTCCAGGCTGTCTAAGTTGAGTAATTTCCTCAGGCATTCCAACTTTGATCAACCACAGCAAGAACTTTTAGCATGTCTGTAAAGCAGCCAGTGCATCTGCAAATATGTCCTGAGGTAGAGAGAAAAGAGAGAATGCCAAAAAAGAAAGAATACTTTCTGTTGTTAGGGAGCAGTTACGGAATGAAAATGGAAAATCTTTTGTTTCCCTAGGAACTCTTTTTAGATAATTGAGCATCTGATGTCTAAGTATGTCCTGTGGTTCTGTATTAATGAATGAAAGATACTTCATTTGGGCCTAGTAAAAATATTTTTTGGCTAACTCTGGTGAAACTTATTGGTTAAAGTCTATTGATTCTTAAACCTCCCAGTCTTTATTAATATAATATTAATTGGCTAAAAACATAAACAATAGTATGTATCTCAGTAAGGCATGCTTGTTTATGATTGGCTAGTATTTTGGTGAAAATATTCTTATATAATCCTGTTTTAGAGAATAACTTGAAGAACAGGCCGCATCACTACAGAAATAATCTCTTGTACCTTTGTTTTCAACACATGCATGAAAATAGGCTTTGTGGGTTTTATTTTCAGTGACCTGAAAATAAATTTGCAAATGTCTCCTGGTTTCTATACACAAGCATTAACTAAGAATATTTATAATGGTAAATCTCACTCTGCTATGTGGAGGCTGCATGCGTCCCGTATTTTTGGACACAGCATGCTCATAACACGTGGATATAACTTCCTTGGAGATCTTTTAAGGTGTAGTTAACAAGTACTTGCAAAGTGGTTGTTAAATTGTATGATCTGTCTAGCTGCTTACCTTGTTTTCTATAGTCCCGTGATAACAGATACTGTGATCTCTAATTAGCTCCAGTTGTGGAAATTCTGCTTTTTAGGTCAATATTGTACCAAACATTAGGAAGAATCCATAATCTTGTGATTTCCATGTTGTAGATCTCTACTGTCCATATTATCCATTTAGTCAGTCATGGAAAACAAGGTTAACAGAGTTAAATAAAATTTATTAGTAGTAATAAAAGGTTTTATCATAGTTTCACGTTTTTTTAATTGAGGATTTTTTCAGAACTGGACAAAGGGTAGTATAATTGACACTCTTTAAGCCCATCCCCTGTATCCTAAAAGAGGTGCAGAGAGATGGTGAATGGGCATGTTGGGGGTGGAAGGGCAGGACGGAAGACGGAAGAGCAAGGCCTGGATAGGCTAATTATGGTTTTCATAGGCCTGGTACTTGAGTGGATTTCTGAATTGGTTACCTTGTTACTGTTTCTTTGTTTACCCAGTAATTTTTCTTTCTATAAATATTGTCCATCTGAATGCCATACTTGTTTAATTTCCCATGGCTATTGCCTTGATCTTGAAATCACGAGAGCATACTGAGAACATAAGAGTCAACTTGCACAAAAACTGTGTGGGATCTGGTAACTAATTTATATATAGATTCTCATTATCCTTTAATTATTTTACCTGATTATCTCTTTGTCATTTTTTGCATGTTACCTAAACATTGATATTCCCTCCTCCCATGTAACTATGTAAGTTTTAAGTGCGTGAGTTATTTTCTTTTTGTTTTTTGTTTTGCTCCAAAGAGAATATTGTGTTATCTCGTATCATTTTGATAATGGCAATTAACCACTGGATAAAGTTATAGGCGAAACTGTCTATATTATGGTGATCAAAGTAGTCTTGAGAAAAATACCATATTTCATCGTTCTTCTTGTGAATTCTGTGTAGAAAGCTTATCTGACTCATTGTGGAGAAGCAAAAAGTATTATAAATTCTAATTGTCATAATCAGAAGATATGTGGCATTTTTGACCACTAACCTGGCTCTTCTTAGTAAAGTGTGTTGACGCATGGTAGTTAGACTACAGCGCAGTGTAGTGGCTAAGTCTGTATTTATCATTCTTCTTGTTTAAGTAGTAAGAAGTAGGAATATTCAATATTTTGAATATTCAACTAAGCATGAAAATGAAATCAAAGTTTGTGGTAAGGACTGGCATTTGTGTCCAAGAGCTACTTTGCTCAAAATTTGTATTGTGTGGAAAACTGAAGACTTACCGAAGTTCAGATTCTGCATCTGGAGAAGCTTGAGACCTTATTAACCTTTACAAAGTGATGTAGGCCAGGGGTTGCAGAAGAGACAGTTCACAGATGTGTGTTAATTCGCCCATAGACTAGTTCTTAAAAATTGGAATTTGTTGCCAATATTTGAAAATCAGGAGACTCATAAAAATGTGAATTTCTAACTTCCTTTGGAAAAAAAGAGATCTGGCTGCATGGAGCATGTATTCTCTCAGGGATGCAGTCTGCTAGGGCTGAGTGACAGCTACCCTTTTGAATATAGGAGGCTGTGTAACTAAAACTGTATTTCCGTTCAAGGTATAGCCAAAAATAAGGCTTGGACAGGTATGCCAACACATGTCTTATTGAAAGGGCTGAGAAAATGAATTGATGGTTTAATTGGTATCAGTTTATGGCTCTAGAGATTACAAATTGTTACAACAGGGATTTCTACCAAAAGTAAGAGTAAAACTAGAATGAGCTTTGATTTGATTTTTTAAAATTGGAATTGAACTAAAGTATTAACTTGTTATTTTGAAAATGAACTTCAGTCAAACTAAAGACTTTTCAAAAAATTTCCCATTGAAGCAATTTGAACCAGAACCAAAGTATATCACTCCAAAGAGTTTTGAGCTGGAGCTAAAGCAGATCAAAATACTCTGTGACCCAACCAAGCCTGAACTAAATTGTTCCTTTATTTACTTTTGGTCCCAGGAGTAAAATATTATTTTCACTGTTTGTGGTGAAGAATGTACCAGAAATGACCATAAGTACAAGCATATTGCACTGACAATGTTTTTAAACATTGTCTTGCTAACCTCCTAAAGGATATTTAGCTTCCAACATCATTTATCTTATCTTGATTCCACTACTACTTAATGGAAAACATACTAAGAAAAATTATGGATTTGTGCATAATATTTGTGGCTGCATCTGTGATGATTACCCAGAAAGCTTTGTTCTTTTACCTATGAATCTCATATTTTATTAATATTTTTCCAATTCATCTGATTTTTCTCCAGTTAAAATTGAATCCTGGTTCCCAGAGTGGTTAGCTTTTGTAGCTTCTCCTGGCTCATTTGTGCTTTCTTACTCTCCACCTCCTTCGTGCTGTTGCTGATAGATGCCTTTACAAGCCTCAAGATGGGGTTCGCGGAAAAAATGAAGTTAAGCAGCTTATGGAGTTCATTTAGGTTGGGGTTTCTCAAGGTGAGGGGCCATGGTCCAGCTGGATCAAAATCACTTGAGGTAGCTTGTTCAAAAAAATGAAGATTCCCTATCTTGACCTCACATGACCTAAATCAGAATCTTTGAGGATGGGAATATGGAAATTTTCATTTTCTGATTTTTTTAAAAAAAGCTTTTTGAGATAATTATAGATTTACATGCAGTTGTAAGAAATAATACAGAGAGATCCCTTGGATCCTTTATCTCACAATGGTAACAGTTTTTAAAAAAATTTGCAATTAATCTTTTATTTTCAAACTTTTACATTATATTTTCAAAACTTTTTTATTGAAGTGTAGTATACATGTAGAAAAGTATATGCATTTATCATAAGGGGACAGCTCCTTGAACTTTTCAGAGTGAACATAGCCCCGTTCAGGAAACAGAACATTTGCAGTCCTCTTAGAAGACCCCTCATGCCCGCTTCCAGGCACTCCAGGGTAAATTTGGTGCTCAAACAAATACTTGTACAGGAATGTTCACAGCAACAGTATTCACAATAGCAAAAAGGTGGAAACAACTCAAATGTCCATCCATGGAATCATGCAATATGTATTCTTTTGCATCTGCTTTTTTTTGTTTGTTAATTGAGGTGAAATTCCATAGAACACAAAATTAATCTTTTTAAAGCAAATAAAGCAAATTGCTTTTTAAAGCAACTAAATTCAGTAGTATTTAAACATTCATAATGTTGTGCCACCTCTACCTCTGTCTTGTTCCAAAATATTTTTATCTCCCCAAAGGGAACTCTATACCCATTAAGCGGTTGCTCTTCATTCCTTCCTCCCTCAACTCATGGCAACGACCAGTCTGTCTCTATGGCTTAACCTTCTGGGTATTTCCTATAAATGGAATCATACAATATGTGACCTTTTGTGTTTGGCTTCTTTCACTTAGCATGATGTTTTTAAGATTCATCCGCATGTATCAGTACTTCATTTTTTTTATGTGGAATATTATTCAAGATTATTCATGTATATACCACAATTTATCTGTTCATCCATGGATGGACATTTGAGTTGTTTCCACCTTTTTGCTATTGTGAATACTGTTTCTGTGAACATTCCTGTACAAGTATTTGTTTGAGCACCAAATTGCTGGGTCATATGCTAATTCTGTATTTAACTTTTTGTGAAACCAGCAAACTATTTCCACAGCAGCTGAACCATTTTACATTATCAACAGCAATGTACAAGGGTTATAATTTCTCCACATTCTTGCCAGCACTTGTTATTTTTTGTTTTTGTGGTTATAGCCATCCTCATGGGTGTGAACTGGTACCTCATTGTGGTTGCAATTTTCATTTGTCTAATGACTACAGATGTTGAACATCTTTTCGTGTGCTTGTTGACCATTTGTATATTTTCTTCAGAGAAATGTCTATTGAAGTCTATTCAAGTCCTTTGCCCATTTTTTAATTGGTTCATTTTTTGGTTGTTATTGAATGTTGTAGGAGTTCTTCATATATTCTGGATACCATACTACTATTGCATTTCTCTGTAAGTCTGAAATTATGTCAAAATAAACACTTAAAAAGAAAAATAAATTGTAACTACCCCTGTGGTCTAATTGTCTTCCTCTTCTAGCCCTTTGACCATGCCTGCCCAGTACTCCCTACCTCCTACCCTGTTTCATTTTTCTCCACCATATTTACTTCTATCCCCTATGCCATCTGATTAATTTCTTATTGTCTGTCTCCCGTAGCTAGGATTGAGGCTCCACGTGGGCAAGGATATTATTCTATTTTGTTCACTGCTATAGCTCCATGGTTTAGGTCAAGGATTAACAAACTATGGTCTAAAAGCCAAGTCTAGACTACTACCTGTTTTTGAATGGGCCACAGACTAAGAATGGGTTTTACTTTTCTAAATGGTTGAAAAAAGTCAAAAGAAGAATAGTATTTCATGATACCAGAAAATTATATGAAATTCAAATTTCAATGTTTATAAATGAAGTTTTATTGGAACACAGTCATGCTCATTCGTTTGTGTATTTTCTCTGGCTGCTTTCGTGCTACAGAGGCAATGTTGAGTAGTTGTAGAATTGTCTTTGTGGCCTGCAAAGCCTGAACTATATAACATATCTGGCTCTTTACAGAAAAGATTTGCCTGGCATTTAGGTGTCCAATAAATATTTTTTGAATGAATGAATCTTAACCTACACTACTGCAGAGGAATCTAAATTGGAAATCTTCCAACAATCCAGTTCTTGAAAATTTGAGCTTCATTGGCTGCTAAACAAAAAAATCCCCAAATGATTTTTTGGTAATACATTTTCATTGGCCTCCCTTCATCCTGTAAATAGTGAAAATTGATGATGACATACCAGGGAATTTGTAATTCTTAGGATAGTGTCAGGTAAGATAGATGGATTGCGCAGGTTTTACCAGTGTTAGTTTGAAAGAGACTATAACAACATGGAGTATAAAAACATCCTGTTTTTATTGCTCTATTTAAAAAAGTTTCAAGAAATAGTTTGTTTTAAAAGCTGTTTTTTTTCCCTTTCCCATCAGCTTTAGATTAATAAAGCTACGAGCTTATTAATGAAGGCAGTAATTAAAATAATTTTGGTATTTAGCACACTTAATTTTGATTAAGAAACTATATTATCACATAATTTCATTCATCTAGTGATGTTTTTGTTGAATTTGCATTTGAATAACAGGGTATGAATACTAATATATTAGTAATTTCCTATAGATGTCTAACTTCTCCTTAAAGGAAGATTGGAAATTGGACAAACATAAATCACTTTATATAAAAATGATTTTATGGTATGCCAGTCTCGTTTTTGTACAACATTTGAAAACTAAATTGTTTGCATCTGTAAGAGCTGTTAAAGAGGTCTCATAATAGATCCCTAGAGGTACAGTATATTCCATAGCCTTGGAAACAGTTCTTATTTTATTTTATGCTTTCAGCAAAGGACATTAAATGGGTAATACAGGTTGTGGTTTATAGTGAAAGAGTAATGCTTTGCAGATCTTTTGCTTGGCTTGGTGTGTCCAAATTTCATTAAGAGGAAAGGGTTTCCATGTCTTGGTGGGGGTGTAGCTCCTGACTTGCCTCTTGGCTTTCCCGCCATGTCTTTGCTGGGTTAAGCAGTCAAAGAGATCTTACTTTGTTTAAAGCTTTGTCTCTGAAAGTTATGAATAAGCTTAAAAAATATTTTGCCTTTAAAATTTCCTCTCTTAGAAACGGAAAATACTATTGCCTGAATTTATTTCATTGAAAAGATTAAATTAACACTAATTTTCCTGGCATTTCTCTAAAGGAGTAACCTGTAAGAATAAGTATCAGCTTTCTTAAGGGGTTATAGTTCACAATGATCAATTAGTCTACTTATATCTAGTTGTAATTAACTCCTGTTCATTCATTCTGCAAATATTTATTGAGTACCTACTGTGTGCCAAGCATTACTTTAGACTTTGGGATACAACGCTGAAACTTGTGGGGTTTACATTCTATGGGGAGAATTAGGTAAACAAAATTATGTACGATATCAGGTAGTAAAAAGTGTCATAAAAAAGAATAAAATAGTAAGAGAAAAGAGAATAGTTGGCGAAAGTTGGGGAAATACTAAATGAGTAAGGGGAGGGCCCTCTGATATGTCATTTGAGCAGAGACATGAACCAAATATGGGGGAAAGCCATCCAAAGATGTTGAGAAAGAGAGCTTTTGGTTAGAGGGAAAAATACCCCATTGTCCCTTCTTATCTGATTTCATTCTTTATAATACATTTTGCCATGGGCCATCAGCTCAGCTGTTTATACATATGTACACATGTATGTTTCTGTGCATACACACACAATCTTTTATTTATTGACTCTCTACCCTACTAGAATCACTAAGCTCAGCATTTCAAAGGAATGCATGAACAAATGTGAAGGCGCTGAGGTGGGAGTGTTCTTGGTGTGCTCAGGGAATTGCAAGGAGGTCCATGGGGCTGGTGCATTGTAGGGGAGAGGGAAAGTATGAGGGAATAAGTTGGGAGAGCTAGAGAGAGGCCAGGTCATGTAGGGCCTTGTAAATCTTGGCAATTAGCACTTTGGACTTGATTCTAAGTATGATGGAAAACCATTGTAGGTTTTTGAACAGGGGAGTGACAGGGTCTGACAGATTTTTAAAAGATTGCTGGCTACTGATTGGATGTAATGATTACTAGTTGTATAAAATGATTCAGGTCAGAAAATCAACAACAAATGACCACTTAAAAAGGTTATGTATATTATTTATAAGGGGAAAGTTAGTATATAGGATGATCAGTTTATACCAAGTGATAGGTACACTTTTTGGTCAGCTTTATTGAAGTATAATTTGTATACAACAAAAACTCACCAATTTGAAGTGTACAATTTGATGAGTTTTGACAAATGTGTACGATCATGTAACCACCAATACTATCATGATATATAACATTTCATTCAACCCAAATATTCCCTCATATGCCTGTCTGCAGTCGATCCCCTCCTCTCAGAGCCTTTGGCAACCACTATCTGCTTTTTATCACAATTTGGCCTTTTCTAGAATTTGGTATAAATAGAATCATACAGTATGTGATCTTTTGTGACTGGCTTCTTTTACTTAGCGTAATGCATTTGAGATTCATCCATTTGTTGGATATATTAGGGGTTTGTTCCTTCTTTGCTGAGTAGTATTTCATTGTATTGATATATCACAATTTGTTTATCCATTTATCAGTTGATGGGTATTTGAGTTGTTTCCAGTATTTGGCTATTCTGATTAAAGCTGATAGGAATATTTGAATACAAGTCTTTATGGGCACATATGCTTTCATTTTTCTTGGGTAAATACTTAGAAGTAAATTGCTGGATCTGTGGTAAGTGTATGCTTAACTTGAAAGAAAACTGCCAGACTATTTGCCATTTTCATTCTCACTAGCAATGTATGCGGGTTGCAGTTGTTCCACGTTCTTGCCAATACTCAGCATTGTTAGTACTTGGTGTTGTTAGTCTTTTTAATTTTAGCCATTTTAGTGGTTATGTAGTGGTATCTTGTGGTTTTAATTTGCATTTCCCTAATAACTAATGATGTTATGCATCTTTTCATCTGTTATTTGCAGTATTTACATAAAATTGTTTGCCCATTAAAAACGTTGGATTGTTTGTCTTACTGAGTTGTATGGATTTTTTATATATTTTGGATACAAGTCCTTTACCTTTATGTTTTGTAAAATTTTTCTCCCAGGCTGTGGCTTGATTTTTTTTAAATAAAATTTTTATTTTAGAACAGTTTTAGATATACAGAAAAATTGAGAAGATAGTACAGGGAATTCCTATATACCCAGCATTCGATTTCCCCTATTATTAACATTTTACATTAGTCTGGAACATTTTTCACAAGTAATGAACCTATATGACACATTATTAAATAAAGTCCATACTTCAGATTTCCTTATTTTTTACCTACTGTAAAGCCCTTTTTCTATTCCAAAGTGTTTTTCACCTAAGATGATTATATTTTTCATCTTCTAGAAGTTCAATTTATTTATTTTTTTAATAGATTCCTTTTCTTTCCTCCTTGTCCTCGTGTTTTCTTATACCTATTTGAACATACAGGGTATGTTTATGAAAGCTAGTTTAACATTGTTAGCTAACATAAGAATTATTTGCTAATTCTATCATCTGTGTCATTTCCGGGTCTGTTTTCATTGTTTCATCATTTCTTCTGGTTATGGGCCATATTTTTCTGCTGATTTGCCTGTCTGGTCTTGTTTGGTTTTATACTAAATGTTGTGAATTTACATTTTTGGGAGTTGGATATTGTATTTCTTTGAATATTGTAGGACTTTGTTCTGGGACACTGTTGTTAGTTTAAATGTTTGATCCTTTTGAGGCTAACTTTAAAACCTTGTTAGTGCAGGTCGTAGAGTGGTCTTGTTTCTAGGGCTAATTTGGCCCAACGCTTGAGGCGTTACCTCCTGAGACTTTCCCTGATGTCCTCACTCTGGCTGATGGGAACATGAGCTGTTCCCATCTCTGTGTGAGCTCCAGAAATTGTTCAGCTTACTGTTTTCCAGAGGTTCTGTCTTTGGCCTTGGTAGTTTCCTCACAAGTATGTGTGGACTAATACTTATTTAAGGACTCAAGGTGCCTATGGGTCTCTGGAGCTCTCTGTGTGTAGCTCTCTCCTCTTTATGCCCTGTGCTGCATATTCTAGCCTTTCTGGCCTCCTTGAATTCATAACTTTGTCTTCTCAACTCTGGAAGAACATTGGTTCCTTTTTGGGTTTCTCTTCCCTGTACTGTGGCTTGGAAAATATCTCTTAGGAATTAAGTTGAAGCACCTGACTTGTGTCTCTTCTCTCAGGATCACAGTCCTGGGCTGGCTATTGAGTGAAGTCTGTTTCATATATTTTGTCTGATTTTCTAGTTAGGAGGACAAATATCCTTATTATGCCTTCATAGTCAGAAGCAGAAGTTCAGTAGATACACTTTTGAAGTTCGAAATGTATTTTGAAGTAGGAGAAATATTTTTGAAAAAAAATTGCTTCTTGGATATCCTTTAGTTTTCTTATGTATTTTTTTTTTTTTTTTTTTGCTGAGGAAGATTTGCCCTGAGCTAACATCCTTGCCAATCTTCCTTTTTTTTCACCTGAGGAAGATTAGCCCTGAGCCAGTATGTGTGCCAGTCTTCCTCTACATTTTATATGTGGTACACGACCACTGCATGGCTGGTGAGTAGAGTAGGTCCACGTCTGGGATCTGAACCCGTGAACCTGGGCCACCGAGTGGAGTGCGTGGAACTTTAACCATTCGGCTATGGGGCTGGACCCTCTTATGTGTTTTTAAAATGTCAAATTTAAACCATCATGCAAGAGTCATTTTTAGAATAGCTTATTAGTTTGTTCGGTTTGTGATTTCTAACTTGATATTATGTTGAAATTAATTTTGTAGAGCTAATGATTAGCTGATATATCCCATTTCAAAGATTGTTGAGATAGTGTATATACTATTGTGATCTAGTATGTGTATTTTGGGAATTACTAAATATGGATGCTTTACATTTTTCTCACATTTCACTTCCTTTCTTGCATACTTTGAAGGATTTACGTGATTAGGGAAGGGAGGTTATGGAGTGTAAAAAAAACCTCTTGTAATATGGTGGTAATTTACTTGTACTTACAATCTCTCTGTTCTGTGCTATAGAGACTTCTGACCTGGATTTTTATACTTTTTATTTTTATTGATTTATTTTTTAAATAATTTTATTTATTTATTTTTTCCCCCCAAAGCCCCAGTAGATAGTTGTATGTCATAGCTGCACGTCCTTCTAGTTGCTGTATGTGGGACGCGGCCTCAGCATGGCTGGAGAAGCAGTGCGTTGGTGCGTGCCCGGATCCGAACCCCGGGCCGCCAGCAGTGGAGCGCATGCACTTAACCGCTGAGCCACGGGGCTGGCCCTATGCTTTTTAATATATGAAATAAACCAGGGCAAGAATTCAGTCTTCATCTCTTTTCTTTTTTTATTTATTTTTTTGTGAGAAAGATCAGCCCTGAGCTAACATCCATGCCAGTCCTCCTCTTTTTGCTGAGGAAGACTAGCCCTGGGCTAACATCCGTGCCTATCTTCCTCCACTTTATATGGGAGACCGCCACAGCATGGCCTGACAAGCGGTGCGTCGGTGTGCGCCCGGGATCCGAGCCTGGGCCGCCAGCAGCGGAACGCGGGCACTTAACCACTACGCCATGGGGCCGGCCCCAAGTCTTCATCTCTTTTAAGCCATAATCTTTCTTTAATGTAATCTCTTTCCCAAGATTTAGTTGTGAACTTGATTTAGCTAGAATATTCACTGAGAAGGCCTTTTTCCAACTCATCATGCCTAATTATGCACGCTCTTCCCTCCATTTTATAAAATGCCTTTTTAAAGTAATAGTTTTATTTATCTCCCAAGTTTGAAAATTCTGGTCCTTTTCTTTTTCTTTCTTCTTTTCTTTTCCTACTGCTATCATTCCACACTAAGAGGTCAATATTTCAAGCCTGCATTGTAAAATAGCCTCCAATTTGTTCTCTCTGATTTCAGTCTCCTCCGCTTTCTTTTCATACAATATATGAATGTCAGTTTATGTTTCCTTATACCCATCTTGACTTTCTCTTGTACAGAAAGCTTGACTGGCGTATCACTGTTTTCCAAATCAAGTCCAGGCTCTGATGAGTGGCATGGGGCAGCTCTCCGTAATTGGCTCCAGCCAGCCCTTTGGGCTGAATGTGTCTTCTGTGACTCTGACACTTTCCCACTGCCTACATGTTGCTCACATCATGTCCACCAACTGGAATTTTCTAGCCTCCTGACTAGTTTTTGCTCTTGTTTTATATCCTTCAAGAAGCCTGTTAACTTCTTCATCTCATATTCGGCCATTTCCTTTTGAGTCCTCAAAGTATTTATTGTCTGTATCACTCATTTTCTATTTAATTATACAACCCTTTTGTTATTTTCCACCCTTTGATCGTATTTTTAAAATTCTGTGGACAATTAGATTGTCTAACTGCATTAGGACAAAAGTCCTGGTCTCAAATCCCTGGCCCCTGTGCTCAGGTTATAGGGACATATTAAGAAGGTCTTAATGTTGCAGTCGGTTTTCCTTGGGTCTGGCAGAAATCCACGAAACTAGGGACGTTGGTAGGTGATTTCGGGCATTTAGTGATCTTTAGGTTGATCCAGAATTGCCCTGGTTTCCTAGGTAATATTGGTCTTACCTTAGAACAGAGTTAATTTTCTGGATTGACTGAGACTTGTGACTCAGATATTCTCTTGCATGTGGGTATTTAGTATCCCAGCACCATTTCTGGAAAAGATTATCCTTTCTTTATTGAGTTGTTTTGGCATCCTTGTTGAATTGACCATAAAGGTAAGGCTTATTTCTGGACTCTCAATTCTATTGCATCAATCTATAGGTTCATCCTTAGTTATATGTCTATATCACACTGTCTTGATTACTGTAGTTTTGTAGTAAGTTATAAAACCTGGAAGTGTGAGCCCTCCAATTTTGTTTTTCTTTTCAAGATTGTTTTGGCTATTCTGAGTCCCTTGCGTTGCCATATAAATTTTAGGATTAGTTTGTCAATTTCTGCAAAAAAAGGCAGCTAGGATTTGTTGAATCAGATTGGGGATTGTGGGGATTGTGTTGAATCAGATTAATTTGGGGAGTATTGCCATCTTGAAGATATTAAGCTTTCTGATCTATGTACATAGATGTCCTTTCATTTATTTAGGTCCTCTTTAATTTTTTTTTCAACATGTTTTGTAGTTTTCAGTGTACAAGTCGTACACTTCTTTTGTTAAATTTATTCCTAAGTATTTTATTCTTTTTGATGTTATTGTAAATTGAATTGTTTTCTTAATTTCATTTTTGGATTGTTCATTGCTAATGTCTAGAAATACAATTGATTTTTATATATTGATCTTGTGTTTTTGCAACCCTGTTGAACTTATTAGTTCTAATAGTTTTTTAGTGGAGTCTTTAGGATTTTTTGTATACAGCAAGATCATGACATCTTCAAATAGAGATAATTTTACTTCTTTCTTTCCTGTGTAGATGCACTTTATTTCTTTTACTTGCCTAATTGTCCTGTCCAGAATATCCAGCATAATGTTGGATAGAAGTGGTGAGAGTCAACATTGCTGTATTGTGCCTGATCTTAGGGGAAAACATTCAGTCTTTCATGATTAGTTGTAATGTTAGCTCTGGACTTTTTATAGCTGCTCTTTATCATGTTAAGGAAATTCCCTTCTATTTCTAGTTTTTTGAGTGTTTTTCTTATGAAAGAGTTTTGGATTTTTTCAAATGCTCTTTCTGTGTCTATTGATACGATCACTTTTTTTGTCCTTTATTTTATTAACATGGTTTGTTACATTGAGTTTCAGATAGTAAACCAAATTTGCTTTCCTGAGATCTCTTTTGTTCCTGGTGTATAATCCTTTTATGTTTTGCTGAATTTGGTTTGCTAATATTTCCTTGAGGATTTTTGTGTCAATATTCACAAGGTATAATGGTCTGTAGGTTTTTTTCCTCGTAATGTCTTTGTTTTCTTTTGGAATCACAGTAGTATTGTTATCATACAATGAGTTGGGAAGTGTTGTTTCTAGTTTTGGGAACAGTTTATGAAGGATTGACATTAAATTTTCTTTAAGACTAATGGTATTTTAATTTTTGTTTTTATCTTTTAGGATTCTCCTTTTACAAATGCAGGAATGGGATCTAATCTAAATCTCTTGGGTGAAATTGAGTGTGATGCCAGCATAATGGATGGAAAATCCTTAAATTTTGGAGCTGTTGGAGCACTTAGTGGTATGTGGACATTATAATGCACTATCTGTATTTGCAAAACTATGAATATTACCATTTCATGCCTCCTAAAGACTTAGTCCAATCTTTTCCACCATTTTTGCTTGGAATAGTTGAAAACAAACATTTTTTGTTTTACCAAATTTAAAACATGAAATCTTAGATACAAATAATTTTAAAACAGTGAAATGACTTATGTCCAAGTCTTTGGTAGAGTTTGGTCATTTTCCTCCATCCGCTCAAGAGGTACAGACAGTTAAAATGTGAGTTAGCATGTTCAGGTACTTTTTCAATTATTTGAAATACACAAATAATATATTTTTATTGTTAAAAAATTCAAATAATATAAATAAAATTTACCTTTGATGTTGCAAATCTTTCCTTCCCATCCCTCTCTCCTTGGGGGGTTTAACCAGTAAAACACAGTGCACATTATCTATATTTTTATGCAATAGAAACATAGTTTTGCACATTTTTAAAAAAATAAATGTATATATTATTATGAAACTTTCTTTTTTTCTTTAAGTGCGATGTCTTGGAGACTTTTTCCATGTCAGTACATATAAGATATATGTAATGCTTTACAATTCATTTATTAAAGCAAAATATACATGAAAAGCACAGATTTCAAGTGTAAAGCTTCATGAATTTTTAGATGTATATAGTCATGTAAAACACCACCTAGATCAAGACATAAAACATTTTCATGTGAAACTATAGAACATTTCCATAATCCCAGAAGGGGTCTTTATGCCTTTTCCTAGTCCATACCTCTTGTACCCTACTGCTACCCCACCTTTCCCCTAATCCTGACTTTAGGCATCATAGATAAATTTGCCTGTTCCTGAAATTCATATAAATGGAATTATACATCTCTGTGTCTGGTTTCTATTGCTTAGCAGGCTAAGCGTTTCTATTGCTTAGCCTGTGTGATTGATAAATGTTTTGGGTCTCAGTAGTTTTTTCCTTTTTATTATTTAGTAGTATTTTATTACATAAATGTATAATAACTTATTTATATATTCTCCTTAGTGGATGTTTGAATAGTTTCTAGTTTTTGACTGTTGTGAAAAAGCTCCAGTGAATATTCTTTTATGTGTCTTTTGGTAGGCATATGTACTTATTTATCTTGGGTATAAACCTAGGATTTGGAATGATAAGTTTAGGTGTGTATGTGCTTTGCTTTAGTAGATAACTGCCAGACAGTTTTCAAAAACAGTTGTTACAAGCCTTACTCCCACCAGCAGTATATGAGCATTTCACTTAGTCTATATCCTTGCCAATGTTTGGTATTGTTATTCTTTTTAAAATTCAGTCACTTTGATATGTGTGCAGTGGTATTATTGTTTTAATTTGAGTTTCCATGGTGTCTAATGCTACTGAGAACCTTTTGATATGCTTATTGGACATTTAGATATCCTTGTTGTGCAGCGTGTGTTCAAGTCTTTTGCTTTTTTTTTTTGCTTTAGGAAGATTCACCCTGAGCTAACGTCTGTTGCCAATCCTTCTCTTTTTCTGCTTAAGGAAGATTAGCCCTGAGCTAACATCTGTGCCAGTCTTCCTCTATTTTGTATGTGGGTCGCTGCCACAGGATGGCTGACGAATGGTGTAGGTCCGTGCCCAGGATCTGAACCCGTGAACCTGGGCTGTCGAAGCAGGGCATGCTGAACTTAACCACTGTGCCATGGGGCGGCCCCACTTTTGCATATTTTTTATTGGATTATCTTTATTATTGATTTGTTAGAGTACTTTATATATTTTAGATACATACCTGTGTCAGATACGTGTATTGTGAATATCTCCTCCCAGTCCGTGACTCACCTTTTCACTCTCTTAATGCTGTCTTTTGATAAACTGAAGTTTTTAATTCTAATGAACTGTAAGTTACCAACCTTTTATTTTATAGTTAATTCCTTTTGTATTTTGTTTAAGAAATCTTTGCCTACCCAAAGTTATGAAGATACTCTCCATCGTTTTCTTTTAGTAGTTCTATTGTTTTTTACCCTTCACATTTAGCTCTGTTATCAGGCTCAGATTAATTTTAGTATATGTGAGATAGAAGCCGACATTAATTTTTTTCCTCTTTTGAGTATCCAAATGGTTCGTTGCCATTGTCAATGGAAGGAACAAATCTTTCCTCACAGAATTGTGTTGGCAAATCAGGTGACCGTATGTGTAATTGTTTCTGTACACTCTATTCTAGTTCATTGATCTATTTATTGCCAGTGCCACACTGTTTTGATTACTGTAGCTTTATATTCTTTATATTTAAGAATATAAATTTTTATATTCTTGATATCTGGTAATATAAGACTTCCAACTTCCTTTTTTTAAAGATTGTATTGGCTATTCTAGGTCTTCTGCATTTTCATAAAATTTTTAGAATCAACTTCTTAATGTACATAGTAAAACCC
Source organism: Ceratotherium simum simum (assembly GCF_057802395.1). Classification (NCBI taxonomy): domain Eukaryota; kingdom Metazoa; phylum Chordata; class Mammalia; order Perissodactyla; family Rhinocerotidae; genus Ceratotherium; species Ceratotherium simum. Next base: position 40,311,251 of record NC_141920.1, on the reverse strand, counting down.
TGCTGGGATTTTGATTGGTATTGCATTGAATGCATAGAACCATTTGTGGATAATTGATGTCTTAATATTGAGTCTTCCAGTCCATGAACATGTATATATATATTATTCATTTTTTTCTCAGCACTGTTTTATGGTTTTCAGTATAAATATCTTGTATATATTTTATTAGATTTATTCTAGATGTCTAGTATTTTTTGATGCTATTGTAAAGTATATTTATTTAAAATGTCAATATCTAATTGTTTTATTGTATTTAGAAACAGTTGAGTTTTATATAGTGGCCTTGTATTCACTGGCCTTGATAAATTAACTTATTAATTCTAGCATTAAAAAAATAGATTTCCTTGGAATTTCTATATACACAATCATATCACCTGTGAATAGTGGCAGTTTTGCTTTTTCCTTTCCAGTATTTAAATTTTTCATTTTTTCTTGCATTATTATACTGGCTATGACATCTAGTGCAGTGTTCAATATAAGTGGTGATAGTGTACGTCCTTGCTTTGTTCCTGACTTTAGAGGGAGAGGATTAAATATTTCACCATTCTGTATGCTGTTAGCTGTAGGATTTTCAGATACTCTTTATCAGATTGAGGAATTTCTCTTCTAATTTTAGATTGCTGATAGTTTTTATTATAAGTGGGTATTGAATATCATTAAGTGCTTTTCTGCATCCATTGAGATATGGGTTTTTCTCTTTTATTTTGTTAAATATGATGAAATTTCTGCATAATTTTTGAGTGTTCCCTTCTTGGCATAAAGTCTTCTTGGTTGTAAGTTTTTATCTTTTTATATTCTCTTGGATTGGATTTGCTGATGTTTAAGATTTTTACATCTATGTTCATGTAATAGATTGGCTTTGATTTTCCTTTCTTACAATATTCTTTTCAGGTTTTGGAATCATGTTATGGCTGGCCTCATAAAATGAGGATTTTTTTTCTCTGTTTTTTTTCCCTCCCCAAAGCCCCAGTACATAGTTGTATATTCTAGTTGTAAGTCCTTCTAGTTCTTCTATGTGAGCCGTTGCCACAGCATGGCAACTGACTGATGGGTGGTGTGGTTCCATGACCGGAAAATGAACCCGGGCCACCAAAGCAGTGAGAGCACTGAACTTGAACCACTAGACCATCAGGGCTGGCTCTTTTCTCTATGTTTTGAAAGAGTTTGTATATGATTGGAATGATTTCTTTTTAATTGTTTGCAAGAATGTATTAGTTATTCTAAATTAGTGGAGCTTTCTTTGTGGGACTTTTAAAAAATGGGATTCAGTTTCTCTGACGGTTATAAGATTATCTGTATTTTCTTTTTCTCATGTGTGTTTTTCAAAGAATTTGTCTTTTTCATATGAGTTGTCAAATTTATTTGCCTAAAGACTTTTTAGTTAGCTTTTTTTTTTTGATTTCTTGTTTAATTTCACTGTGTTCAGAGAACAAACTCTGTATGATTTCAATCCCATGGAGCTTTTTGAGACTCTATGGCCTAGGTTATGGTGTGTTTTCATAAATGTTCCATGGGAACTTTTAAAGAGTATGTAGTCTGCACTTGTTGGGTGCCTGTTCTATATATGTCAATTAGGTCTATTTGGTTATTCATTTGTTCCAATCTTCTATATCCTTTCTGATTTTTGTGATAGGTAAGAAAGAGTATTTCAGTTAGTTTTAATTTCTTTTATTATGAAATTTTATTGGTATTTAATGAAATGTCATATGTTTAAAGGCCATTAACATTTCTTTGTGAACTGACTGTTCGTACCTCTTGTGTTGCTTGCCTTTTTTTTTTTTTTTGGTGAGGAAGATCAGCCCTGAGCTAACATCTGCCCATCCTCCTCTTTTTTCTGAGGAAGACTGGCCCTGGGCTAACATCCATGCTCATTTTCCTCCACTTTATATGGGACACCACCACAGCATGGCCTGGCAAGCGGTGCGTGGGTGCGTGCCTGGGATCCGAACCAGCGAACCCTGGGCTGCCGCAGCGGAGCGCGCACTTAATCGCTTGCGCCACCTGGCCAGCTCCTGTTGCTTGCCTTTTAACTCTATTTATAATGTGCTTTATTATATTGGAATTTAAAATTTTTATCTGTCAAACTTATTACTTTCTTTTTTGCGGCTTTTCTATTTTGCGTTTCTTAAGATTTCTTTGTCTTGTGATTGTAAGTATAGTCACCTATATTTTCTTCTAATATGCATATAATTATTTTTCATTTGACTCTTGAACGCATTGTTTGTTTTGTCTGAAATGACCAACAAATTGTCCTACATAATTTATTGAATAACAACAATAATAACTACCATTTATTGGGTGACTATTATGTGCTATTTATTGTTCTCCAGTAGTTTATATATATTAAATAATTTAGTTCTCATAATAACCTTATGAGGTCAGTACTTTTATCCCCTTTCTACAGATGAGGAAACTGAGACACAGGAGAGATTTAGTAATTTGTCCAAGGTTACTATATCAACCTGGGTCCAACTCAGAGAGAGTAACCATGCAGTAGTTTAAATAGGAGAAATTTAATAGAAAGAATTATTAAACAGTGATAGGAGAGTAACTATATAAAGATGGAAAGAGAACTCAAAGTGTGTCTTAAGGCGGAGGCAGAATACCCAAGTAAGGATAAACTTGGAAGGGGGTTCAGACCTTGTTGAAGAAAGTGTGGTTACATCCCACTGTTTGGCAGAGAAGTTATTGGGTCACCCATGCCACACTCACTGTGAGAGCAGGAACAATCCTGGGGGACACAGGCGAGCTCATGCTGGTAGGTGGGCACACAGAGGTCAGGAAGCCATGGGAATTAAACCTCTGTTGTATAGGGTAAAGATTGGGCTTTTGGCTCACTAGAGAGCTATCCGCATGGGACACTTTGCCATGTGTGCCTGGGGACTGAGGAGAAGGTGTGGGGATCAGTGACTTGAGCTAGCCACAGTACTGTTATTTCTGGGGCTTTCAGCTATGCTGCTGTGGCCTGAATCAGGAGCTGGGGAAAACATGTGGTGGCCAAGTGCTGGAGAAAGCTGCATCCTGCAGGCTCTTAGTATTGGAGAATACCATGTGGGCCAACTAGTGGAGAAAAACTGGTGCTCTCTAGGAGCCTGGCTTGTGTAAGTCACACTTTTTTCCTCCTGTAGTGTGTCTCCAGTGCCCTCTACTGACAAAGCTTACCAGTGTGTCAGCTGGCAAAGAAAACGTATTTAAAAGGCCCATATCCATTTTCACAGATCAGGCAACAAAGGGTGAATTTGTAACTGAGAGGCAATAAATTGATAGCAGGTACAGTTATAAAACAGTCTGATTCCCATCACTCTGTGTTCTTTCTACTTCTCATATGTAGTCTATCCTTTTCCTACTCATTTGAAATACTATCTATATTATGCATTAGATATCTAAGTTTACATATGTCTATGTCTGAACTTTAGCTTTATTCTATTCCACTGATATATTTGTCTATTTTATATCCAAACCACACTGTTTTAATCGAATAGCTTTTAATAAGAAATGGTATCTTGTAGGGTGAATACCTCCTCATTGTTTTCCAAAGTTTTCTCTTCCTGATGAATTTAAGAGTCAGCTTGTCATACATAATAGAAATCCTTTTGAAGTTTTGATGGAGAATATATAGATTTGAATTAATGTTAATTTGGCAATTATTTGGCAATGATACAGTATTGAATCATTGAATACTAAATATACAGAAATGTATTTTAAGAGTTAGTACAGAGATCTGAGCTTTTCCTTCCTTTGCTATGTCAACTTTTTTTGTGTGTGTGACAGAAGTTTTTTGTATTTAGCTAAATATCTAGTTAGTTTTGTTTTAAGTCAGTCTGGTGACCTTAATTTGAGTTTTAATAGTCTCTATTTCCTACTGCTGGTTTCTTTTTGTATTAATAGTGTCCTGAGAGGCATCCATAGGTTAGTGGTTAAGGTCATGGTCTCTGGCATTAGCTGCCTCTGTTAAAATCTCAGTGCTGTGATCTTGTGCAGGTAACAACCCTCTGTGCAGATGTTGCCTCAGTACTCAGATAGGGTTCATAAGTGTACTTATATGATAGACTTGAGGGATCGATTAGATAATCTCATACATTTAAGGGTTTGGCACTGGACCTGACACATAGATACTAAGTTACTGTCAGTCTTCTATCATCATCATCATCGTCATATTTATCGTTGTCATTGTCATCACAACAGTGTTTTTCACACTAATATTTACTGTCCTATTGTTCCTCCCAGATAAGCACCCTCTTCTCACTTTTCACATTCTGTTTTCCTTCCTGGAAACAATCTGAACCATATTTTAGGTTATAATCTCGTACGTACTTGGCTTCTTCTCCCTACCCTTACCCAATTTGTAGAATTTTCTCTTTATTCTGTCACTCTTGCAGGTGAGATTTGAAATTTTTGGCAATTAATTTTTCTCCCCAAGGTAAATTTGAAGCTGTTTGTAATCATGTTTATTTTTTAAAGAATATTCATGGTTTTGATAGGAGATGCCACATTTTCAGTTCATTTTTTCTGTTCTATTCTGAAATCTATTAAAAAGGAAACTACTTTAAATATGTATTATTTCAAATTCAGTCTTTGCTACTGTAGCACATAAGACATGAGAATGTATGTTTTATATTTGTTCTTTTCTCACATCTACTAGGTATTCATATATTTGTTGATTTGATCTGTATTGTTCCTGATAATTGTTTTCATTAGTATAAATAAAAGAAGACTTTTCCAAGATATTTAAAAGTTATTTTATTGAAATAGTCACAAAACTGAGTGGGAAACTTCAAGACATTTTCTGACTTCATTTTATGCCAATTTTATTTTATAGGAATCAAGAACCCAGTATCTGTTGCGAACAGACTCCTGTGTGAAGGGCAGAAGGGCAAGCTCTCGGCCGGCCGAATTCCTCCCTGGTAACCACTTTGCTCTGCCTGACTTTTCCTGGGTCTTTGGTCTTGGGTGCATGCAGTGTTTGAAGGCTATTTTTATCCACAGAAGGCTGATGCTGTTGGTTACACACCAGCAGTAGCTTGCCTTTGAGAGGAAGACACACTTTGTTCTGTGATCTTGGAACATTTTATATACTTGATAGGACTCTGAATGGAATAGAATATTATGGGTTAAAGCAGAAAAGAGATCAGAGTTAATTTTTGGTTTTATAGTTGATTATAGAGATGTTTTTGCCATTACTAAGTGCTAAACTGGGGTCTTCTTATTATGAGACTTTAAAAGTATCCTACACATTTGAGTCCAGAGTCTGAACTAATTTTTAATTTTGGGAAGTTCTTAGAATAAAAGTAATTTTTCTCTTCTGGAAAAACACATTGTGATGCTCACATTAGTAAAATTACATCTTTTCTCCAGCATTAATGTACAATTTTCATTAAAAAAAATTTTTTTAACTTCTCAAATATTTGTAAAAGTAGAGAGAAGGTTGTAAAGAGCCCTCGTGAACTTGTCATCCAGCTCCAATTATTAACAGTGTTTTTGCCCTTCATCTATCACACGCATCTGTCTTTTTTCCTGTGGTATTTTAAAGCAAATCCTTGAAATCATATTTCAGCCTTAGTTTTATACATTTCTCTATATTTGCATGAACATAACTACCCTCATCTTAGCGTGCCTAACAATATTAACAAATATGCCTCAATACTGTCTCATATTCAGTATGTGTTTAGCATGCCTGGCCATGAAGTTTGCTTTAATGTTCTGTGTTGAAAGTTGTGACAACAGTACTATAGGAATCACTTTATTTGACTGTTATGATTTGAAGTCATAGAAAATAAATTAATATAGTTTTGAAACATCTTGAGACCTTTTACCTAAATATATTCAAGATATCCTTTTAATCATATACTTCTCAGGTATTTAATTGTGCTACTGGAGTGGTAAATTATAAAAAATTTTCAAAGAAATATTAACTTTTAACATTATATGTTTTCAATAAAGCAAGGATAAGGAAAAGCAAATCTGATTTCTTGAAATCATTTCTAATATGGTTTGGTTGATATCAGTAAGTTTACTTATAACTCTGAAAGTAGGAAAAGTGATTAAAAGATTCTTACATATACTTTTCTCATAATTTATGTTAAACCCATGCTATTTTGTTTAACTGGTATGAAGTCTACCAACCCAAAATTTACTAAGTGTTTGTTTAGTACGTACACAAAGTCCTACTGTCCGTACCTTTTTAGGGGAATAATAGGTGCAAAGAGATTTTCTCTGGATTTATATTCTCCTCAATGTCGATTTAAATGTGACTGTTTTCTTTCACTCGTATTTGCTATTGTATGTAAAGCATAATTGACCCTAACTAAACCAATTTAGAAGACATGTGCCCAGTAGGGAGGAAACAATGCAGTTGTTTTAGTTGGCAAGAAAAATAACATAAACCCTGTGAAAAGTATTCTAAAGTTCACCTATAAACTCACCATAATCCCATTCTTACCACTCCTCATGGCATTTACCAAGCTGATTCTCAAATTTATATGGAGGAACAAGTGTACAACAATAGCCAAGACAATTTTGAAACAGGTCAAAGAGTTGGACTTAGCTATCATGATACTTTATAATGCTACAGTAATTAAAACAGGTTGATTTAGGTATGGGGATATATAAAAAGATCAGTAGGACAGAACTGAAAGTCCAGAAGTCCAGTATCTAAGTAAGTTTAGTCTATGATAACGATGTCATCTCAAAGCATTGTGGAGAAAAAGGGTGGTGTAGTGAATAAATTGTGTTGGGGCGATTGTCTACCTAGTGGAAAAACATTAATTTATATTCCTATGTCACACCATTAAAAAAAATAAAGATCAAATATGAAAGTAAAAAAGCATAGTATAAAATTTTTAGGAAAAAATATGAGAGATTATGTTTATGACTGTGGGGTAGCAAAGACCTTATTAAGATTAAAAAACAAGGCTAAATATTGAAACATACAAAAGTGAAAATGTAGAACTGTTGTATAACTGAAGATACTATGATCTGCATTAAAAGACAGTATGGGGGCCAGCCCCCTGGCGTAGTGGTTAAGTGCGCGCGCTCCACTGCTGGTGGCCCGGGTTCGGATCCTGGGCGTGCACCGACTTACCGCTTGTCAGGCCATGCTGTTGGTGGCGTCCCACATAAAGTGGAGGAAGATCGGCACGGATGTTAGCTCAGGGCCAGTCTTCCTCAGCAAAAAGAGAAGGACTGGCAGATGTTAGCTCAGGGCTGATCCTCCTCACACACACACACACAAAAAAGACAGTATGGCCTTTGGAACTGAGAAAAATTATTTGCAGCATAGGTAGCAGACAAAAGATTAGTATTCATAGTGTTTAAGAACAATAAAATATCAGTAAGAAAAAGACAACCTAAATTGTAAAAATTGGTAAATGATGCAAATAGGCAATTTATAGAAAAGAAAATATTGATGGTGTATATATACACGAAAAGGTGCCCAATAATAATATTAATCAAGGACTTGTGAATTAAAGTGACAAGATAATATTTTCACCTTATTTTAAGTAGCAGAATTAATAAAGACTAATAACATCCAATATTGTTGACGTTATGTAAAAACAGGTTCTTTGTTCTACTAGTGGTGGGAACGTAAATTGGTATAGCCAGTTGAGAGAAATTTTGATATTATTTATTAATGTAAAAAATGGAAAATGCACATGCTGTGTGCTGCAGCAATTGTATCTTAAGACAGAACACCTTCATGTGTACACAGGAAGGGTTGTGCAGCACAAGAAGGTTACAGCAACGTTTCTTGTGGTTTATAAAACTGAAAACAACGTAAATGTTCATCAAAGGCTAAATAAACTGTTTTCTAGTCATTAAATACTCTGCAGCATTCAAAAAAGGAAGCATTTATATATAGTAACATGGATAAATGTCTACATTGTACAGTAAAAAAATCAAGTTGTTGAACGATATGTTCAGTTTAACTTATGTTTTCTTAAAAAATTACAAAATATGTGATGAATACCTGTTTCCCATCACTCAGGTTAGGAAATAAAACATTACTAAGAGATTTGAAGCTGCCTAGTTGTGCCCTTTCTAATGGCATCCTTGTCCTTCCTGCTGTCCCACACCCTTTCCCTGACCCCATCTCTGCCCCTGCCCCTAGGTAACAGTTGTCATCCAACGCCAATCCTCCTCTTTTTTGCTGAGGAAGATTGGCCCTGAGCTAACATCCATTCTCATCTTCCTCTACTTTAAATGGGACACCGCCACAGCATGGCTTGACAAGTGGTGTGTCGGTGCGCGCCCAGGCTCAGAACCAGTGAACCCCGGGCCGCCCAAGCGGAGTGCGTGCACTTAACCGCTGCACCACCGGGCAGGCCCCGAATTTAAGCTTTTCTTATTCCCATATATTCCTTCATGGTATTACAACATATACAATACCTAATGGTCCAAGGCTACATATATATGTACATAGATGTACAAAATGGGTCTGGAGAGAAGGTTACCAAAGTCACTGTGATTTCTTCTGGGAAAGAGGAAGGAGGGAACAAGATGAGGCAATTGTCAAAGGGGACATGTGCAATATTTTTATATTTTACAAAGAGAAAATATATGGGAGAGAGTAATGTCAACCTCTCCATTAAAATGATATCATATAGTGATGCTACCCTTGTCTGGAACTAGCTCTGTGATTTTCTCACCTACATAGTTCTTCCTCTTTATTCTTTGTTTTCAAAATTGTTTTGACTGTTTTAGGCAGTTTGCATTTCCATATGAATTTTAGAATTAGCCTGTCAATTTCTATAAATAGCCCACTGGAATTTTAATTAGTATTGCAACATATCCATTTGTTAAAGTCTCAAACCGCTCTGAACAGTATTTTATAGTTTTCAGTGTACAGGTCTTGCACAGCTTTTATCAAATTTATACTTAAGTATTTCATTCTTTTGATGCTATGATGAATTGCATTTTAAAAAATGTTAATTTCCAAGTGTTCATTACCAACAACATAGAGAAATATGATTGATTTTTATTATATCAATATTCTATCCTGGGAATTTCCTAAAAGCTTTCTCCGTGGCGAGTCTGAAGAGTGTTTGAGAAAAATTTCACTTGGTACTGCATTTAATGTTCTGGAAAATTATTTATTTTTTTGAACATGCTACTATAGTTTTTAGCAAAAGCTCATGTAGCTTTACAGCATTTTTTTGTGTGTGTGTGTGAGGAAGATCAGCCCTGAGCTAACATCTGTCGCCAATCTCCTTTTTGCTGAGGAAGACTGGCTCTGGGCTAACATCCCTGCCCATCTTCCTCCACTTTATATGGGACGCCGCCACAGCATGGCTTGACAAGTGGTGCGTTGGTGCGCGCCTGGGATCCGAACACTGGGCCGCCGAAGCAGAGCACGCGTATTTAACCACTACATCACCGGGCCGACCCCCTTTACAGCATTTTAAAATGACTTCAGAAGCAGTTTTTGTGTGATAATGAACTACTAGACAAGTAATTTTTGATAGTAAGGAAAGGTCAGATATTCAGTATTCTTATTTGTAAGATGGCATTCAAATATTCACCTTCCTGTACGTATTGTAAAATGCCTGAAGTGTTTTTAAAAACTTGCATAGCAGACAATGGCAAATTGATTTTATTTAGAATCAAACCTATGAATGATTAAGAAATGAAAAATAAAGCTAAGAATATTTTTTAAAATGCCACTGATTCCGGATACTGGGATTGAACCCAAAATGACCAATGGGCGTTCTGAGAATACTAGATTCAGCTCCAAACTTCTGTCCTGGTTGTTTAATTTACTACTTCAGCATCTCTTTTACATCTTTGCATGAAGAGAAATTATTTCTTATATCAAATTCTTTTTCTAGAAGAACGAAGTACTAAAAAATGGCATCAGGACAGCTCAACTTGCATCCAAATTTCTATTTCTGTTATTCTTCCATTTGAACTTTTATGTGACAGCTTTTCTTTGCAGTGGTCTTCATTTGATAGAAGAATAGGAGAAGCTGTTTTCTCTTTTCAGAATCCTTTAGAATTTTTGAAATATAGAAGTTTGAAGAAGTAAAGTTGTTTATTCTTATTGGCCCTTTCTCCTCTTTTTTCAACGCTCCCTCCATCCCCACCTTTATGTATGTTGGAAAACAGTTATTGGGCTTAACCATTTAGTTTCTCATTGGAACGATTTGGATATGTTTCTGAGTGTCTACTTGGATTTTGTTTTGCCAGTCTGTCACTGGTCTTCTTATTAACAATTGAATCTAAAGACTTCAATATGTATTACTTTGAGTTTTTAGTGTTGGAATGATTAGAACAGAAACAAAAAATAGGGAGCAGGAAAGTAATGATTAGGCACAAGTTCAAGGAATCCATTACTAGCTGGCTGAGATCTTTACGAAGTTGGCTATGGAAGGAGATGAAGTGATTGATTATTATGGTAACTGCTTGCTATTACTGTGTTGGGAATTGAGTGGTTAATTATCCTGCATGCTATTTGAAATCTTTGAAAATAAGTCTTTTACAGTTAGCTAACAGTATCCTTTTATTCACTTTGTTATGTTAAATCTTCCAGTTGAGGGCTTAAAAAATTACTTTTGGGACACACCACGGTACTTTACTTACTACACTAAAAGTGGTTCTGAGGATCATGAATGCATTTTTGTTGCGTCAAGGCTTAGAAATGTAATCACATCTCATTGTGTTTGGGCATCTCTAGATGTACTCACTCATTTTGGGTAGATCCAGGTGTTCTACTAGGCAAGAATACCAAGTCTGAAGACATTTACTTAGACTTCAACTCTTCAACTGATTAACTAGATCTTGTTCTGACGTAAACTGAGAACCATGTTGATCCAAAAATCTTAATATTTTCCACTAGGAAGTCAATTATTTTTCCTTCTTCTTATGCTGGATTTGCCAATTTTTACTTGTTAGTTATTGCAAATGAAATTGTACCATTTCCAATTGTAAAATTTCTAACTGGGGGAAAGATTTAAAAGAATTTTTCGGCCCGTATAGCCATATTATAATTTTGAGGTAAATCTAGAGTTATATCTATTTGCAATACTTTTTTCAATTGCCTTACTATAATTAATTATATTACTTTATTAAATATGTAGGAAAAGATGACACTGAATTTTTAAAAGAATAATTTTTCTGTTGTTAGCTTTTTAGTTGGAGAAGGAGCCTACAGATGGGCAGTAGATCATGGAATACCCTCTTGCCCTCCTAACATCATGACCACAAGTGAGTAAAAACCTTCCAAAGTTAAACTATATTAGCATGTATACCTGAAAGTGTTACGTTGCTTTTGATCCATATAGTACCAATATTTAAGAAAGAAAACTTATATGTTGAAATATTTATAGTTAAAAGGTACATAGAAAGTTACTTGATTTTAAGCCACCTTTATATTCCTGAGGTCCTCCCTTGTTTTCTCATGCTTTTATGGAAGTATTGCTAAAGGATCCAAAATGTTACTTAAAATAATTACTAATAATAAAATCGTAATACTGCTCCCTCAGAGAGACGGAAGAAAACAGAGGTCAGCATTTAACTGTCCTTGAGCTGAAGAAGGCCTTCCTGGGTAGCAAGTGCAAGAGAAGGAAAAACGAAAGTGTGACTACAGAAGAGTTAAGACTGAAAAAACACTTATCATAAATATGACAAAGGGATACATATCCTTAATCTATGAAGAGGTTTATCAAATTAAAAATCACACAAATACGTGTAATACCCCAATAGAAAAATGGTCAAAAGTCACAAATAGATAATATAACATAGCTAATAGGGAAATTCAAATTAAAATTAGTACGTGTTAAATTGGTTCCCTCTTAATTTGTGGAAGAGTTAAAAAATATTATATTACCGCTGGTAAGTGTGTGGTGAAATGAACATAATGCATTGTAGATACAAATGTAAATTGGTAGAAAAATTGGGGAACAGCTAAATAGTATAGATCAAAAGCCTTAAACTTATTCTGCTTCTAGGAGCTTGTCATTAGAGATATAGACAAAGATTTATATAGAAGGGTGCTCATTATTAAGAATAGCAAAAAAATTTGAAAAAATCTTATGTTCAACACAGAGGAATATGAGTAAATAAATTATTGTAATCTTATAATGAAATATTATGAAATAACTAGAAATTGTTATCAAGACTGATATCTAATAATGATAAAATCTAATGACTGAAAAAAGTGAAAAATGAGTTATAAATATGTATATATGTGTATATGTGTGTTTTATATGTCTATTTAAAAAAGTCATGGCTACATATTTATAAAAAGACAAATATTAGCAACATAAACTTTTTTTTTTTTTTTTTTTTGGTGAGGAAGAGTGGCCCTGAGCTAACATCTGTTGCCAATCTTCCTCTTTTTGCTTGAGGAAGATTGTTGCTGAGCTAATATCTGTGCCAGTCGTCCTCTATTTTGTATGTGGGACACTACCACAGCATGGCTTGATGAGTGGTGTGTAGGTCCGTGCCCAGGATTCAAACCTGCAAACCCCAGACCACTGAAGTGGAGCACGTGAACTTAACCACTATGCCACCGGGCTGGCCCCTATATACTACTTTTTTTAAGTTAAATTTTTATTTTTTATCAAAGTAATCTATGAATATAATTTAAATAATCAAATGAAAAAGGAGGAATCATTAACTCCAAGGAAACCAAGTTGTATAAAAAAGAAATGATTATCTATCATAGCAAGTATAAATAAGGATCAGCTCTTAATAATAATAATAATAATATATTCAAGATGAATATTTATGTAGCTGAAAGTTTTAATATAGGGTGGCTGGAGGGAAGAGAAATCTATGTATGGCAGGGATGCAGGGAGTATCAGAATTCTAAATTCTCATAGTCCTCATCACTAATTCTGCCTTAAAATCTTCCCAATGAAACTTATTGTCGAGTTCTTATATCAGGCAAACAAATCAGATCATTTGCCAATTCCATTTTGTTTTTCCTTGGAGCCACGCCACCTGGCATCTTGAAGTCTAGAGTGGGTACTCACTAGGCCTGCTGTGTAGCTGTCATCCCTGGTCTTTACCTCACCATCTCTTTGGGATTCCCTTTTCCTCTCTCCAATATCAAATTCTGTATTTTCTGAATCTCATGTGTTTTTCTTTCTTGTTTTACTCCCTCATTTGGAACCTGTAAGACTGGAAATTGGTTTCCCTTAGGTTTTTGAAGATATTGCTCTCTTCTAGTTTCCAGTCTTGCTGTTATGTGATCTGTTGACATTTTGATTCCCAGTTCTTTGTGGTGTATTTTTCTCTTTGGAAGGAAGTTCTTAATTCCCACGTTCTTATTGTCACAATGAAGCATCTTGGGATGGATCTTTTTGTATTCATTATGCTGAGTACTCATTTTGGACTTTCAATCTGGAAATTCATGTACTTGAGTTTTGGGGACATTAAAAAAATTTGAGTAATACTCTCTTTTCCTACCTTTCCTCTATTTTGTTTTTCTAATTTCTGTGAATTAGGTGTTCGATCTTGTGCTCCAATCCTTTGTATCTTTTTCAAAAATTATTTTTTGTCCTTTTAAAAATCTCTATCTTTTGTCCTACTGTCTGGGAAGTTTCTTCAGTTTGATCTCCCAAACCTTATACTTCTAATGAATTTATAATTTTGGTTTTCATATTTTTAATTTCTAGAGATTCATCTGTGATTAATACTTTTAAAACATGGTGTCCTTTTTTTGTTTCATGAACTCAGTATTTTCACTTATCTCTGTTAGGATATTGTGGTTTACGATTTGTTCTTATCTGCTGTTTCTGCTGCCTCTGTCTTACTTTTTGTTTGTTTCAGACCTTAATACATGTTAGCAAATTTTGACTGTGTAGTGACCCTCTGCTGTTTTCATATTTGTGAGTGAGGCACTTAACAGCCATTTGGAAGCCTTGTGTGTGAGGGCGGGTCTGGTGGACATCAGGGGGAGTGGTATGATCAGGCGTTTTCATTGGGGGAACTTCCACGTGTTCCCCCAACAAAACCAAATGTCTACGCGTTTTTCTTTAGGATTAGTCAGAGGGAAATCTTCTCAGCTCTGGCAGGGCAGCAGCCAGTACTCTGGTGCATAACAAGGGAAGGGGCTGGAGGTCTCGCCTTTCCTCTTTCAGACTTTTATGTAAAACTCTGTTTTAAGTAGATCCCTGATTCCTGCCCCCAGCTCTGCTTGATGTCCACTGATTTGGGGCCCATCTAGTTCAGCCTCTCCAAAGAGTTAACCTCATGTTTTCTGCATGCATGAGGAGGGGATTTGGGCATCTACATGTTCTTTATTGGCATTTTCTGCCAATTTTCCTGTTTTTAGTGCCAACCTGGCTTTCAGAGAGACCAGGTACCTTTTATTCTGAGCTTTTCTGATGTTTCTTTGGCCGGAGTTAGTTTGCTTTGTGACGGCTTGGCTACCAGGCATCAGGGTTCATCCTCCTCTGCTCAATTAGTTACTGTTTGTCCATTTGCTTTTATTTTCTAAAATTGTGTTGATATTGCTCTTCTTCTTATCATCATCCTTTGTGTATTTCAGTCATTTTTACCCCTTAAATTTCTCTTTGGTAAGGTTATAGTAGGGTGTGGAGATGGACTGCCAATTTTACTTCAGAACATTTATATAACATATTATATACATAGGACTACTTTTTTGTCCTTCAGTAAAGGTTTTTTTTTTTTTTTAATTTTTATTTATTTATTTTTTTCCCCCAAAGCCCCAGTAGATAGTTGTATGTCATAGTTGCACATCCTTCTAGTTGCTGTATGTGGTACGCGGCCTCAGCATGGCCGGAGAAGCGGTGCGTCGGTGCGCGCCCGGGATCCGAACCCGGGCCGCCAGCAGCGGAGCGTGCGCACTTAACCACTAAGCCACCGGGCCAACCCATGTTCTTCAGTAAAGTTTTATGAAATTTTATAATTGTCTTTTATTTTAGTTTTCCACATTTCATGATTAGGTTATTATTAGATATTTTGAAGTTTTGTTTGGTATGGTTATATAAATAATATCTATTTTTCATTTTCCTTTTTTTTTTTTTTTTTTTTGGTGAGGAAAATTAGCCCTGAGCTAACATCTGTTGCCAATCCTCCTCTTTTTGCTGAGGAGGATTGGCCCTGGGTTAACATCCATGCCCATCTTTCTCTACTTTGTATGTGAGATGCCTGCTACAGCATGGCTTGGTAAGCGATGCATAGGTCCGCACCCAGGATCTGAACCTGCGAACCCTGGGTCACTGAAGTGGACTGTGCGAACTTGACCACTACGCCACCAGTCCGGCCCCTTCATTTTGCTTTTGTAACCTCTTTATTGTGAACTATAGTACACATACCTCATGTAGGTGGACAATTGTGTTGGTTTCAGGTTAGGGTTATAACAAACAGCTGCTAAAAATTTTCTTGGACTTGTATTTTGTATCAGAAAACTTTCTCTAGATAGATGCATTGTAGTAGAATTGCTGGATCAGAGTGTCTGCCTGTCTTCCTCTTTACCGGATGATGCCAAAGTGTTTTTCAAAATGATTTTTACCAATGAATATAATCGTTTTATATGTATATATGTATATATGCTGTGTATGTATATATATGTGTATACGGATATATACATATGTATATATTTGTATCCAGCTACCTTGTTAAACTGTTACAGTCATTCTTATAATTTATCTGTGGATTCTTGTGATTTCTTTAAACTCAGAATCATATCATTTGTAAAAAATGATAGTTTTGTTTCTTTGCTTATAATCTTTATACCGTTTTCCTTACCTTTTCACACTGGCAAAGGATCATCAGTATAGAGTTTAATAAAAGTGATGATAGTAGACATTAATTTTAAGTATGATGCTTTTGATTAAAAATTTGTAGCTATAGTTTATTATATTCAGGGAAGTTTTTTTTTGCAAGATTTTTGAAAATCGTAAATGAATCTTTAATTTTATCAGATACTTTTTTATCTATTAATAGGCTATTAATTTGTATCTCTTAGAAGCAACACGTATATTAAAATTTTCTAGGGAAGAATCTTTGTATTTTAAATTAAGTAGTACAGTAGGTCCACTTACATTTAATGTAATTACTCATATATTTAGATTTGAATCTACTCTTTTTGTGTGTGTGATAATTAAATCTACTCTCACTTTTTGCTTTCTGTTTATCTCACATGATCTATGTCTCCTTTTATTCCATTTCTTGCCTTTTCTAGGATTATTTTCTATTATTACCTTTTCCATTCTATTCATACATTAGTTTTACCTTCTCTTGCCATTCTCTAGGACTTAACCTAGAGATTTCAACATGCGTACTTGACTTATGAAATTCTATTAGAAAATAGTACTTTTTTATCACTTCTCAGACAATTCAAGGACCATAGAATACTTGAATGAACTGCATTTAACATCTTCCCAACTTTTGTTTTCATATTTTAAGCTCTATATTTATTTAGAACACTGTGAAACATTAATTATTGTTTTATTACAGTTGATTTCATTTAGATTTGCCTAAATATATACTTTCCTTTGCACTTAATACCCTCCCTCCCACCTTTTTTTGTCTTTGAGCTTTCCCTGTTTCTGAAGAATACCCTTTAGTATTTTCCTTAGTACAGGTCTTGCTGGTGATGAATTTGCTCATTCTTGTTTATCTGAAACTATTTTTATTTCACTGTCATTTTTGAACAAGATTTTCACTGGATATAGTGTTCTAGGTCAGGAGATATTTCCTTTCAGCACACTGAAGATAATCAGTCCACTTCTTGGGCTTCCATTGTCGCTGTTGAAAAATCTGCTATCATTCTAACTGCCACTTGTTCTAAAGTAGCCTGTCTTTTTTCCCCTCTTGCTGTTTTTAGATTTTTCTCTGTTATTATTCTTACTCTCTTTTATTTAATGTTTCTTATTATGGACTTTTATGATTTTAATTTAATTTATGGATATTCTTTGGAATTATTAAATCTGTGGATTACTGGCTTTTATCATTTTGGAAAAATTCTTATCCAATTAAAAAAATTACCTTTATTCCGTTCTTTTATCCTTCACCTTCTGAAATTCTAATTAAACATATATTAGACCTTCTCACATTATCTTCCCTGTTTCTTAACCTTTCTTCTGTGTTTTCCATCTTTTATCTCTTTCAGCTACATTCTGCATAATATTTTTTTCATCCATCTTCCAATATACTAATTCTTTTTTCTATATCCTATCAGCTACCAAATACATACTTCGAGATTTTAGTTTTGGTTATTTGCTTTTTTATTTCTAGAAGTTCTGTCTCTCTCTTTTTTTTAATAAGCTCTATTTTTTTTATTTTATAGTGTGAAATATAGATATTTTTATGTTTGTTGTCTATTCTTTAATCATTACAAGCATACTTGTTTTATCATTTGTTTGTGATAATTCCAGTATCTGAAATCCGCATTGGGACTTGATTTTCCTGCTTCTCATTCCTTGTACCTCGTTTCCTTTGTGCCTGGTTATCTTTGACTGTGAGCCTATCATTGCCGTTGAATAATTGTTTGTGTAGATTCACCCATGGCCTAAGATAAAGGTGTCTTTCTCCAGATCACTTTTTTTTTGCTCTTACTTTTGCCAAGTGTGTGTGCACTGTGTATGGGAAAAACACTCCTATGTTTCTCCTTTACTCTCACACTACTGTCACACTCAGAACTTTCTATAACACTTGTGAGACCTGATGTGTGGATTTTTCATACCAAGCAATTCTCCGACACCACCTGGGTGTCGTACAATTCAATCCAATTCTAATTCTAAACAGAGTTAGTGCAGACACCACAGGTTAAGTGTTCTGTCCCATAAGACTGCCTCTCTCCCACTTTAGGTGCCAATTGCAAGTCCAGGTTGTCACCTGTGCTTCTGACTGGCTATAAATCAGAGAACCCCCTCCTTGGGTTTGATTAATTTTCTAGAGTTACTCACGGCACTCAGAGGAACGTTTTACTTACTATATTACCAATTATTACGAAAGGATATTAAAGAATATGAATGAATAGCCTGATGAAGTGATACATAGGGCGAGGTCTAGAAGGGTCCTAAGCACAGGAGCTTCTGTCCTCGTGGAGTTGGAGTGCATCACCATCCCAGCATGTTAGATGTGTTCAGTTACCTGAAAGCTCTCCAAACCTTGTACTTGTAGGATATTTATGGAGGCTTCATCATGTAGACATGTTCAGTCATTAACTCAATCTCCAGTCCCTCTCTCCTTCCCAGACAGTGGGGATGGCGCTGAAAGTTCCAAGCTTCTAATCATGGCTTGGTCTTCCTGGTGACCATCTCCCATCCTGAAGCTATCCAGGAGCCCAGGAGCCCACCAAGAGTCGCCTCAATAGGACAGAAGACACTTCTATCACCCAGGAAATTCCAAGGGATTTAGAAGCTCTGTGTCAGGAACTGGGGTCAAAGACCAAATATTAGAACAAAAGATACTCATAGTGCTCTTATCATTTAGGAAATGACAAGGATTTTTAAGAGCTCTATGCCAGGAACCAGGGGCAGAGACCTGTATATATATTTTTTCTATTATTTCACACAGTGTTAATTAGAATCTACCTTAAACTTAGTTGAAAGCTTAATGTTTCCTGACCCACCCAGGCTACATGTTTGCAATTCTATGCAAGGGCCCCAGTCAACCCAAAACTTCTCACGGATAGTATTTTCTCTTTTCTCTGCCCCCTCCCCCCACTGCCACATTCCTCCTATCCACCCCTCCTTCCTCCTTCTTGTTGTTCTTTTTTCCTGTTGTGCTATGATCTAAGACAATCTGGTCTGAATACACTTGATATTGGGATAGAGGGTGGGGTGGACTTGCATAGTTCCAGATCAACCTTTCTGTGAGGGTATTATTAGCCCTTTCAATCCCCAGCTTATTGTGGGAAGTGTCTCCTATAAAACTCCCCACCTTTAATGGGCTGTGGGCTTGACTTACGGCTCTCCTTGATGCCATTTAACCAAACTCAAGTGTTCTAGTGTTCACAAATGCTCATGGTGCAATAATAATAATAGCTTTAGTCCTCAGTTTACCCCTGCAGTTTAGCTTGGTACTTTTTGTAAGTTTCTTAATGCTTTTAAGAGGGTGATTTTCATATTTTATCCAACATTTTTAGTAATGTTCAGAGGGCGAATTACTCTGAATAATTTAGTCCGCCATTATCAGAAAACTTTGGTAGTCTTTTCAGTGTTACATTCCAGTTTATAATTTCTCTTATCAGCTGAACCTAATTGGCTGTTTAAATATGTATGTCAAGTTTTAAAATTTCAATTATTATATATATATTTTTTTGGTGAGTAAGATTAGTCCTGAGCTGACATCTATTGCCAGTCTTCCTCTTTTTGCTTGAGGAAGAGTGTTCCTGAGCTAACATCTGTGCCAATCTTCCTCCATTTTTGTATGTGGGATGCTGCCACAGCGTGTCTTGATGAGCAGTGCATAGGTCCGTGCCCGGGATCCGAACCCGCGAACCCCGGGCTGCTGAAGTGGAACACGCGAACTTGACCACTATGCCACCAGGTTGTCCTCTCAATTATTATATTTTTTTATTTTTAGGGCTCTATTTGGTTCTTTTTCAAGTCTGCCTGGTCATTTTATCATCTTTGTTCCTTATATTTTCAATATCTTCCTTTTATTTTTATGAGTATAAACATATTCTATATTCTGTATCTGAATATTCCAGTATCTGAGGTCTTTGCAGGTCAGTTTATGTTTTTGGCTGACTTTTGTTCTTGATGGTCTATTTCTCATGTGTTTTATGAATTTTGTGTAAACTATGGACTCATGTTACCTGGAACATAGGAATTCTCTGAGGTCTGGTAAGTTAAGGTGTATTTTTCCAGGGAGTATTTGCATTTGTGTTTGATGGGTTTTTGAAGCACTGCCACACTGAGATCATTTTTGGTTTTGTTTTTTTCAGGCCACACAGGTAATATGAATTTTCCTCTAAACCTCTCTGAATGCCCTTCTTGGGCATGAATTTTCTAGAGAGACTTTTTCTCCCTTACATTTATAGCTAAGGCTAAAACTTGCAAGTTTCATGTTTCTTTGTGTATGGTTGCTTTTTCTAGTTTTCCTTTCACTGGGCATATCCCCCTTTGGGGTTCCTTACTTTTTTTGTGGATAATCTCCAATATGTTTTCTCATGCTACATTGTCTCCAGGTTTTACCTTTTGTCCCTTATGCACAGAGACCTTCAAAACCAAAATTGGCAGGGGCATGCATTAGCAGATGCCCCTGGCTAGCATTTACCTTCAGGACTCACCTGTCTCTCTGGATTTGATGGTTTTCTTAATGTTTTAACATTAGGTTATTTCTCTCATTCTCCTACCACCTCTATGTACATTGAAAAGACTTTTTTTTAACCCTTTCTCCAACTTAAAGATTTTATCCTGAGAAGGCTCTTCAGGTATCTCGTCTGTCCCATTGTTCTAATGTTTTTCACATGTTATTTTTAATATTTCTTTTATAGGATTCAGTTTAGCTGCATTTAAAAGAAACAAGAGGAAACTAGAGCTGGCAGAAAGGGTGGAAACAGATTTCATTCAACTAAAGAAAAGAAGACAATCAAGTGAAAAGGTCAGGAGGTGTTTGAAATATTAATCATTAATGTATCATAATGATGGCTTTAATCTGCATTCAGATATATAAGCTTTAGAATAGTACTATCCAGTAGAAATGTAATGCATGCCACATATGTACTTTTAAGTTTTCCAGTGGCTACATTTAAAAAAATAAAAAGAAACCAGTGAAATTGATTTTAATAATTATTTTATTTAAACCAGTGAATCCAACATATCACTTCAAAAATGTAACCAATGAAAACATTATTGGTGAGCTATTTTACTTTCTTTTCTTTTGTATTAAGTCTTCAAAACCAGTGTGTATTTTACACTTACAGCACATCTCAATTATGACACTAAATTTTCATTGGAAATATTTGATCTGTATTTATATTTCATAAAATTAATAGTTGGAAAAGTAGGTTTACATAACAAGTTATTCCAAACATACTTAAGACTTTGCAATAATTGAATTGAATATCTATTTTAAAATTAAAATTTAATAACATTAAAAACTCAGTTGCTCATTTGCCCTGCCACATTTTAAATGCTCAATAGCTACATGTGGCTCATGGGCACTGTTTTGGTCTTTGCAGCTCTGGATAGTGATTCTTAACATGGCTTTTCGGAGGGTAGAGTGTGTTATAAGAAAATGTATGTATTGAATTCATGTAGGGTTTTTATATACTCTAATTGCATGTCTCTGTTTCTTGTTCTTATACATTCTTTGTTTGCATTTCACATATTAGTATGCCATCGTGAGTCCATGTGTGGCATTTCTTAGGTGTTTTTGGGGGATAGAAAGAAGTTGAAAACCACAACTTTCTTGCTCAGTTTATGGCTTGGGGGTCCATTAGCACATAGTTCGTGATGGGTGTCTCACGTCACAGTTATTTGATGTACCTTGGCATCCCATTAATATTCTTTATTGATTAGTTCTTCTATAACTGCTTATATAATGGTTTATGTTTTCTTTTTTCATAGTTTTGTATGTTTTACTCATATTGCAATGCATAATAAATCATCTTTCATAGTGATAGATATTTTCCAAGTATGTTGCCACATAAGACAATTAATCAGATATTTTGGTCCAAACTTCTCATTTTTCTGCCAGACAAGAGTGGAAATTTAGGAGGCAAATGAACAAATTAATAAGTAGATCTTGGTGAAAGAGGATAGTAGTATGGTTCTGTATCTCAGGTTTCTTCATTCTGTGTGATATCTGAATGAGCAAATTTAGGACTTTTGTCCTTTTAAAAAGTTGTGATAAAATTTGCATACAGAGCAATTTAATCACTTTTATAAATGTATACAACCATGTAACCCATACACCTATGTAGATGTAGAACATTTCCAGTTCTTTTGTGCTTCCTTCCAGCCAATCTCCACCTTTTATTGGCAACCACTGCTTTGATTTGTATCACCATAGATGTTTTGTCTTGCTCTTGAACTTTATTGGAATCAAATGAAATGTATTCTTTTCTGTTTGGTTTCTTTCATAAAATGTTTTTGAGATATTGTATTACTGGTTCATTCTTTTTTATTACTGAGTGATATTCTCTAGTATGAATATACTATAATTTGTTTATCCATTCTCCTGTTGATGGATATTTGGTTTGTTTCTAGTTTTGTTTTTTTTTTTTTTAATTAAAGTTTTCTTTCTTTTTTTTTGTGAGAAAGATCTGCCCTGAGCTAACATCTGCCAATCCTCTGCTTTTTTTTTTTTTTTTTTTTTTGCTGAGGAAGACCGGCCCTGGGCTAACATCCATGCCCATCTTCCTCTACTTTATATGGGACGCCGCCACAGCATGGCTCGACAAGCGGTGCATTGGTGTGCGCCCAGGATCCAAACCGGCGAACCCCGGGCCGCCGCAGCGGAGCGCGTGCACTTAACCGCTTGCGCCACCGGGCCGGCCCCTCTAGTTTTTTTTATTATTATGAATGAAGCTGCTATGAACATTCATGTACAGATTTTTTCATGGATATCAGTTTAGGATTTTTATGCATAGAAATATCAGTTGATCTCATAGAGAATATCTTCAGCTGGTCTTATTCAGAAGGTTCATTTTTTTATTTAGAAAATATTTATTAAGCAGCTACTCTTAATATGGAGCTATGTAGTAAGAAAATAATGGTGAACAAGATGGAGGAGATTTATGCTCTAATGCAACTTTACATTTAGTGAATGGAAACAGAAACATAAGCATATAATTAAGTAAAATAGTTACTGTGTTTGGTAACTGTTATGAAGGAAAAAACAGAAGATGATATGATATAGAGTAATTTAAATGTGAGAGATAGAAGGAAGACTCAAAGGAAGACTCCTTTGGTTAGGGTGATCAACACAGACCTCTCCGATGGTGCATAACATTTGAGGCGACATCTGAAAAATAAGAAGTGAGTTTTATGAAGAGTCAGTGGAAGAGTGTTCCAGGCAGAATGAACTACATGTGCAGTGGCTCTAGTGGGAATTTGACATATTGGAGGAATGGGGAAGAGGGTCATTGTGCCTAAGGAGAGTGGGAAAGAGGAGAAGGGTGTGATATGAAGCTGGAGAGGGAGGTAGGTGCTAGCTCCTTTAGGATCTGGTAGATCATGGCAAGGAATTTCAATTTTATTTCTTGAATAGTGAGTAGCCATTTAAGAGTTAAAAGCAGAGAAGCAATGCTATCTCATTTACATTTTACAGAGTTCTCTTGGGCTGCTATGTGGAGAATGGATTGAAGGGGGAGGCAAGAATAGAAGTGAGGAGATTAGTTAGGAAGTTATTACAGTTGGGAGATGATGGCAACTTGGACTGAGAGCGATAGAGATGGAGATGGAGAGAAGTAAATACATCTAGGATATATTTTGAGAGTTCCTGGAAAGACAGGAATTACTGATGCCTTAGATATTGGTAAAGAAGAGAGAGGAATTAAAAATTTTTAGTTTTAGCAGTTGGATGTTGCCATTTACTGATGTGAGGAGGGCTGGAGAAGGTATGGCTTCATGGTGATAGAAGTGGGAAGTGGAAATCAAGAACTTTCTTAGGCCATATCCCCTTAATGGACTGAGATTAACCAATACTTTCCACTGCTTTCCATTTTTACCGTAAAACATATTACCTGATGTCCACTGTAGCACCCTAAACACCCAAAGCTAATAGACAACCTTTTAGTGTGCCATGTTTCTCTGCTCCTTTCAGTTGAATTTTATGCCACCAATAGCCTCTTTATGCTCGTTGTTTTTATCATTGTAATCACATAATTCATTTAGTCTCATATAAACTGGTGAATATTGAGTTTAAAAAGAGAGTTATCTATTTGAAAACTAGGAGAATTGTTTGTTGGAAAACTAATTTGAAAAATTAGTTTATAAAGTTGGTTTGTAAAAAATTGCTGTAGAATTATGTATGGGAAAGCCAGCTGTAAAAGGTTGAGAAAAGTCATAAAAATTCATAAACATTCTGCATTCAGAGTGAATTGTTAGTGTCTTTATGTTCTTATTCTATTTTAGATAAAATGAAACTTGAAATCATAGGACAATTCAGTGTGTTATAGTTTATGAAATAAAGATAATATGGAACATTTATTTGTGGTCCCACATTCAAAGAAAAGGCTTTGGTCTTCATTCATATGAAAAGATTGGCTACTGAATGAACCTTTGTGTTTTAAATGAAATAAAATGTTTAAGGTGTGTGTTCTTTCTTTATTTATTTATTTTAAAAAATGATTCTCTGTTTCACCTAGAGAATTTTCAACTTTTGAAAATTTCAGCCAACCACTTATCCTGGTTAAGAGGATTTCCAATAAAAAGTTTGATATGACAGGAGGAAAGATTAACTGTGGAGTTGGTTATATGAGTCTGAAGCTTATAGTCAGGTTGGGAAGGAGATTCCCATTTGGAAATTATTGGTATTAAAAGAAATATAAATACATGTGACTAGATGAGCTAACTTAGGGGTGAAGTAGGTAGAGGTCTGAAAACTGAACCCAGGGCCAGTTCAACATGTACAAGTTAGGGGGAGGAGAAACCAGCAAAGGAGGAAAAAGGAGCAACCAGTGAGGCAGAGGTACCACCAGGAGAATGTCTAGGAAGCCAAGAGAGGAGTGTTTCAGCCAGTCACCACCTGGGTGCTGCTGAGTAAACAGCTAGGAGGACAGAGGACTGGCTGTTGGATTTAGCACCTGGAGACTGTGGACCTGGGTAAGGACAATTTCTGTGACATAGTGGATTGTGGACCAGTGCGGAGTGGGTTGATCAGGGAGAATAAGGGTGGAGATAACTCTTGAGAAGTTTTTGCTGTGGAGTGGTGAGAGAGAGATATGGGGTCAAGAGATGTACCATTGTCAGTTAGGTTCTGTGAATTCAGTGAGTAATTTAACATAAGAAGGCTCAGTTTCCCTATTTTGAAATGAAAATAGTGATAGTCTGCTCCTGAGGCAGGGCTGTTATAAGCAACAAAAGTGATAATGGATGTTCAAGTGTTTTGTGACTATCATTGGCATAGTCAGACACCGTAGTCTTTGCTATTTTGGCCTTCATCTTTAAAGTCACTCAGCCTAAAAAAAGAAAGCTGCCCAAGTTAATTACCCTGGATGGAATCTGGTAGTGGAGAAAGGGAGGGTGATAAAGGACGTAGGTAGTGGTAGGTGGAGAGGTTGAATTCAGGCATGATTCAAATGGAGTATTTTAGACATCTTAAATGGCAGGAAAATATTTTTAACATTCAGTATATATGAACTTTAATTTTCATATTAGGTCATTATGGACATAGGTTATTAGGTAGGTAATTTACAGTGTATAGTGTAAATGGAGAAAGTTTTTTATCATCTCCTTCCATACAATTTTTTTTTTAATAATTTTATTTATTTATTGTTCCCCCAAAGCCCCAGTAGATAGTTGTATGTCATAGCTGCTTCTAGTTGCTGTATGTGGGACGCGGCCTCAGCATGGCCGGAGAAGCGGTGCAGCGGTGCGCGCCCGGGATCTGAACCCGGGCCGTCAGCAGTGGAGCGTGCATGCTTAACCGCTAAGCCACGGGGCCAGCCCTCCTTCCATACAATTAACATGTTCCTTGTTACTACAAACCAATATTGGGTTAAGCAGCTAATCTATACATAAAACAAATAAAAATACATTTTGTCTTGACTTTCAGGATATATGGATTTTAAGATATAATATTAAAAGTGAGGAATATAAATTCTTAGTAATTGTCCTTGCTTAGTAATTGACATCTCTTTCATGCATGCTCATTTTTTTGTGACTTAGGGGGAAGGCATGCTGGAGAAAGAAGAGATTACTGTTTAACTGTAGTATTGTGTAATATAAAAATAGTAGTTTATTCTGTTCCACTCTCCTGTCTGGGTGGACCCAACTCTTCTCGATTTTTCTTTTATCCCTTTCTTTCCCTTACGATGTACAGACAGTACATTTTGCATGGTAATGCTGGACCATAAAAATGACTGTGCAAACTGAAACTGTGCAAAGGGGTCTTAATGGCAAAAAATTACACCTGTTCAATAACCTTTAAACATTTTTGTCAAAACATTAAAAACTCTTACTGTTGGTTACAAATCTATAGAGAAATGAAAAAAAGTAAGTGAAAGCTAATATTTATTTGGTACACAAATTTAAAACATTAATAGAAGCATTAAGAATTAAAGTGTTTTATTAAAAAGAACTTATCAAGAGTAGTTTGAATAGTGCTTGTCTTGTCATATAACTTATGATATGGAGTGAGCATCTTTTTAATGTCATGGTGAGTTGTCAAACTCATTTTTAATTTTGGGTCAGCTTTCAACATTTTATCCTATCCATGTTATAAAATATCTTCCAGAGTTTCTTTAGTGTCAAGTTTTTTGCCATCTCACCTCCTCTGGGACATCTTCATCCTTTTTGTCACAACTGTATTCTTTATTTATATTGATAACTTTGTCTTCACTAAGTTCCTCTGACTAGGAGGTAGAGTGTCCTAGATCTAGAGTCTGTTGAATGGTAGCAGTGTCGAACATTCCCATGGTCAACTATTTCTTCTATAACTTCATTTATTTTTGATTAGAATTTCACTTTCAACATTATCACTTTTTGTTTCTTTGTTTCACTTTCATCTTTGTTGGCCAGTTCGCTCTTTTGATTATCAATTTTTGTAAAATGTCATGTGAATTTATTACTGGAAGACAGGGAGGCAACACAGCTACATGCTTTGCTGTCTGTGCGCAGTGACCCATCACTGACAGACTTTGAAAGAAATGACATGATTGGTCACTGATCATGAAGAGCATCTGATGTTTATGTAGTGATCTGTGAACTGAAGAACTAGCAATGAAGTTTGTAGCTTAATTACCCACAGTTGCTATACCATGGTAACTGAAATTTGAACTCAATTGTTGAGTGACTGGTATTATTCACCCAAACTGTGGTAACTGAAATTCCTGTATGTTGGAGCTAGGCAAAGCAAGAACTGTGTTTCTGAAGGAAACCTGTTCTCTGAAGGAACCTGAACTGTTTGTCCTACAGAGTTTCCTTCATTCTGAGTTTGATGATCACATGTCCATGATGCAGTTCAGCATGTTCCTCTGTCCTTTGTAATTCCTACACATTGGCATCTGGATCTCCCATGACAGTATTGCCATGGACTCTTCCTTGTTAGAATATTTATCAGTAATTCTTGTGGTATATGTGATGACATATTTTAAATTTATTTTCTGCTTTGTTTTGATACACAAAGAAAAAGGTAGTTGTGTTGGTATTAATCTCTGTCATATTTGAAGAGGTTATGAAGAGGAATGAAGAGGTTAATTCATTGGCCAGTCACTGTTCTTGGCTTATGCCACAGGACTGACTGAGTTGCTACAGGACTTTGAAAGAGTTGCTACAAAGAGAAGTTGCTCACATTGGGAAAACAAACAGACTCAGTACACACCATAATCTAGATTCCATAAATATCAGTTTCAAACAGCTAGCCCCTGGATATTACTGGAAGAGACTCTTTTAGTCTTAGAGTATTAAAAGAGGTTGGGGGTATTGTTTGATCTCAACATTTTTGATGTTTCAAGCCTTTTTTTCCTCTTCATTTTTCACAAGCATATTGTCGAAATAGTTTCCATGTCTTTTTCTTTAATAACAGATTTTACAGTTGAATGTACATAGAATTCTTTGCCTCCTCCCGCCACTTTTACGGAGTAATTTTTCAATTAATTTCATTGGCTTTTACGTAAAGCAGTACTTGTGTAGGGTAGTGAAATGAAAGATAAATCAGACCTTTTCCATTGTGTAAATATCTTTCATTCTTCAATTTCTAATGAACAAGTTTAGAAAATTTTGCAATGCTTTATACAATGTTGTGTGTTCAAAACCACTCTAAAGAGATGCTACAACTTTTAATTTTGTGTTCTTTAGCCACCACATAGGGACATCAAATTGGCCACATGTTTCAGAAAGGAAATGTTGGGCCTTGCTTTGTGCGCTTCATATAAATATATTCTATTCTTTTGAAGTACGTTGTGGGTAACATTTTTCTCTTTTATCCACCATCTTGAAATTATTATGTAAACGCTTAACTGTATCATACTAAATCACTGTATTTTTTGGGTGAGAGGTAGGTTAAGATCAAAGAAAATAAATGCACAAAAACAACATGTTTTCCTCAGATTGTTCTATTTGTACTTGTGTACATATCTATGCATTATGTGTGTAGGGAAAGGAGTAATTAATCTTTTGTAGAATTTACTTGATTTGGAGTTTTGTGTTTCTCAGGAAGATGGTTAATGCGTAGAAATATGAGTAAACAGAAGTAAGAAACTTCTTTGAGTTCTCTTTTATGTAAAGAAATGTACTTTATATATTTAAGTTTTTTCATAAAACTGAAAATTCATCCTGTGAAGTGATTATCTTTCGTTTGAAATTATTTCTTTGAATTGTAAGTGATATATTAAAAATTACGTTTACCTCACCTCAGTCTATCTTGATTATTGAATAAGCCTATAGAGTTTAAACGTAAATCAGGAGGTAGGTCAATAACTTAATTAAATATATTACTAGATTACCACTACCACATGCATTTCTGTAGGTTATGGAGCCTGATGATCAGCATTCCTTTGCAGTATAACTTGATGGGGAATCTTTAAATGTCCATGGTTTGCAGTACTTTATGTCAATTCATCAATTATCTCAATCCAGAACTTTCAACCCTTGCTAGCTGGACAATTGCAGCAGTTTTTTTCCTGTTTCAGGAAAAGCTTCTAAGTTCTCTACCTTCTCTAGCTAGTAGGTTGGGTTTCTTCCCAAGTTTTCCTTAAACTCATACCAAAGCTATGCCTTAAATCTATACTGAGTCTTAAAGTTATAAATGAGATAAGATTGAGGCAAGAAGTCAGTGTTAACAAATCTTAACTGCTGTTTTTATTTTGTAATGGAAGCAACCTGTGGTTTTCAGACATCAGATATTGTCAGCCTTGTAAATTCTCCCTCAATTTTTAGTATTCAACAGCTCTGTAGAGCCTCCTTTAAATTTTAATGTTTAACAATCAATGGGGGGAAAAAGAGCATTTCTTCTTTATCATTGGAGTAGTCCTGGCTGATTTTGTATATAATGTAGAAATCACCATATTATAGCTTTCCTAACAGGAAATACCTCCAGTGAATGGAATATCACTGAGACAACAGATAGAAGCCTTCCTATCTGGGAATTGGCTCAGACCACAATGTTAAGAGCATCCAGTTCTAAATCAGAACTTTTAAATATGTGCTCATATGATATCACAATGCACTAATGACCTGAGTTCACCTGTCACATAGTGATGCTGATACATATGTAGCTAATAAGACCAGCAGAATTAACCAATACATGAAAAGACAAATGTATATGTATGCACACACACACACACACACACACACACACACACACGTACGTGTACACACACAGATCAAGGGTGTTTTAAGATCAGAAGACCAGAACTAGTGCTTAATTAGGTTGAAGAAAAACTGTCTGTGAGTTTTAAAAGGCTTGATTGGCTAACTCTTCTCTAATCAGCCTAGAAGATTTTGCATAAATAGTCAGATGTCAGGAACTATTTAGAATTCAAGACCCGAGGCTGGGATTACTTGAGGAGTGGAAGGAGCAGGGCAGGCTCAGAGATGGAGTCTTGTGGACCTGGAGTTCTAGTCTAGGTCTGCTCTTAACTTGCCCAGAGACCTTGGGTAAACATAGAGCCGCTCTAGACTTTAGTTTCCTCAGCAGTAAAGTCAGCATGCTGGACCAGATAATTACCATGGTTCTTTCCAGCTTGATAATTCTCCATATATTTTCACTGGCAAATGGAGTTTGTCCAAACCGCACTGATCCTCTCATTAAGAGATTCTTTATTCTAGTGTATCATAAACCTGACTGACCATTAGATTCATCTGGGGAGTTTTAAAACTGCAGATTCTTAAGCTCTACTCTCAATATACTGAATCAAAATCTGCAGGGATTAGTAGGGTATTGGACCATCATTTGAGAATCATTGCTTTGTTCTGACTAATATGTCACATTGGCCCTAGAAAAAGCGCATGCTTAGTAATCATTGTTTAATGAACACAGAACATTCTAGAGGAGTTGGGAATTACATGATTGCATTCTGTTAATAATTTAATGTCCACTCTCATTCATTTAGCTCTCTTCCAGGTAGACTAGAGCTCCTTTCTCCTTGCTCCAGAGTTTGTCTCCAGGTCATTGTCATTGTCCACAAGTCACCCGACACATAGCACTTATTTAATGAAACTTTGAATGGATAATCTAAATTTATATTTCCATCCCTGTTTTCCTGCTTCAGACTGTTTCACTTGCTTATTACACATTTTCACTTCTTTGACTCCTTATATCCTAACTTCGCATGTCTAGAATCAAACTTCATCGCTCTCTCCTGGATCACTGCAATAGCATTCTAACCTGTTTGCCCAAAACTGCTGTTGCCCCTTCCAGTCAGTTCTATACCCAGCATGCACAGAATCATTGAAAAGTGCAATTTGATTTTGTCATGCCTCTCTGTAAACTCTTTAGTCACTTCTAGCTGCTCTTAAGAATATTAAGTATAGGCTCCTTAACAGAGCCCACAGGATTGATTCTATAGGAACAGGCACCTTTCTTTCCAACCTTTTGCTCTCTTATACTCATTCTGAGTCACATTGTTTGTCAAGATTCTTCCTGAGTCGGGCCTTTGTTCCTAGGATTCCAGATCTCAGGAATATTGCCTCTGCCCTTCCCACATCTCATTTTGAGCTGTCATGCTGCTCCAGCTGCCTCTCTGTTACTGTGGTGGTTTGATGTTTTTCTCTTCTACTGGAGTGCAGAGTCCAGGAGGACAGGGATTATATCTGTTATAGTTAGCATGGTTTCTCAGCTGGGCATACCGTAAGTGCTAAATAAACATTTGTTTAATGAATACCTGCACTGTTGTTGTTATTTTTTGCTTGTTTCTTTTTGATATATTTACCACCATCAAGTCCGTATCTTTTTACCCTTGATTGCTGGATGGTTGCAATATTTTTATAACTGGCTTCTAACTTTTCTCCATTCCTCTTTAATCCTGTGTATTATCCCAAGATATATTTCCTTAAAAATACCTGCATTGGTCTTGTTGTTCTCCTGGGAGAGACTTTAATAGAATCTTTACTGTCTTGTAGATTAAAACCCAAACTTTTTAGACTGACTTTATGAACCGTCTTGAATCCTGGACCTAACATACTTTTCCATTATTTCTCTTTTGGAATAATCTTTTTCTCTTGCCAAATACCCTTCTCTATTCAATTTTTCATGAATTTGCGGAAAGTTCTCACTTCTAAGTTTTTGTTCATGTCTCATTCCCTTCATGGAATAAGTAATACTTAATAATGGAATACCCGCCACTTCTCTGCCTACTGAAATTCTAATCCAAGTCCTCCTTTAAGAACCAGCTCAAATGCCACCCAAATCAGAACAAATTTCTTTCTTCGACTTAGTACGTGTAATGGACATTCACTAAATGCTTGTTGAATTGAATTATCTACTTTACACATTTGCTATTTTGAGATTAGTGTGTGGTTATTTTATCTTATTCATGTAGGCTCATGGAGGTATGGGCATTTTGTTTTTTTATCCTTATCACAGTGCTTAGAAACAATGCCTTTACTCAATTAACATTACTAACTTCAACATCTACAATCGGTGATTCTAATATTATTTTGAGGGGAAAAACATATGTTATTTTCTTTAGTTGTAAGTCTTATGGTCTTTCAAGGTAAGTTTGAATCTATTATTTAAATGCTTCAAGCATACATTGGTCCAAAACTATGTTTCACTTTTAACAATAAGCTTGTATCTGGGGATATAATGAAAGAAGAGAGTTAGGTTATCTGAAATACTCCTAATAATATTATTGTACCTTTCAATATTGTAGAGATCTAAAGATACTATATAAGTAAGTGAGGGAAATGATTGTCAGGAAACAGCCCACAATCTCAACCCACCATTCCAAAGAGGTGAGTTAGGAAGTGCCCACAAGGGGGCGTGCCCATCTAGAGAAACTTGACCAAGTGCCTTTTCCTGTTATGCAGGTAAAAGTGCCTGTTTTACAAATGCACTTCTGGACCATGTCTTTTTTTCTAGGAAAAATAATAGACCCTCACTGCAACGAGAATTACTATCCATTTTCTAGTACCTAGTTTTTTTGGTTGTGTGATTTACCAAGGAGACATTGAAGACAGAATGGAAATGCGGATTGCCTTGCAAACTAAGACAAGTTTATGAAGCTTGTGATTGTGCTTTTTTTCCCCTTGTGTTGAGAGTATTTTCATTTTACTAGCATTGTCATCTCTTCTGTGCTCCTGTTGGGTCAGTTGCTCAAGGGATAGATAGTGCTCCATTTTCATTGCTCCATTGACCAGCAGGTCACCTTGAAGAGTGCACAGGCTTTGGGTGATTTTCCACCAGAGGTCATGGCCTCATGGGATCTTCAGTTTTTCTTTCCAGTACCTTTCCAGTACCATTGACTTCAACAGTATCACCAGTAAACATTTATTGAGTGCTCTTTATGTGCAGGTTTTTAAGTAGATTTTCGGGAGTAAATAAAGCATATGGCATCTAGGCCCTGACCGTTGTATTTGGTTCAGGGGAATTAAACAGTAAAGGGAAATCACACCATTTGATATGCACTAGAAGAATGAAGCCGTCAAGAGAACTACAGGAATTAGCAGGATGGAAAAATCACTCTAAGCTAGCTAAGTTTCTCATAGTAAGCTTTATGGAAGAGGTGGAATTTAAGCTGGGTTTTGGATAAGGGGTAGGATTTAGGTATCTGGGTGGAGAGAAAAAGAGAGTTCTAGGTTTAGAAGCCTGTGAGTGGATAAGCTTGGTTGCATCACAATGTTTCTGCAGGACAGTGGTTTCAAACTCAAATGCCTCTGAGAGCCAGGCAGGTAGCCTAAGTGTGTGAGACAATCTAGAGAGGTGGAGTGCTTGGTGACATGTTCCATTTTAAGGTATTCAAAAAACAAATTTTGTAACACCAAAAATACACTTTTGCTGGTCAAACTCTGGTTTTGGCAGCTTGTAATCTCCACGAGGAGTGTGATGGTTGATAAGATTCAGCTGTCTACAGAATTTAGCAAAGTAAAATAGGCCATAGAGGAATTAAGTCCACGGCCAGAGTCCTCTCTGAGCGTCCGTCTACTTTTATTTGTGCTAACTGTACTTAGGAGCAAATGAGGAGAATATTTTGGAATATGTATGAATGGGGCCTATCCTGATGGCTCTTTGCATTACAGGCTTTTGAGTATTGGAAGTCTCTGAAAACATCATTGAGGTTAATTTGAATGGCATTAGAATTTCTAGGATATAGTACTATCATAATTAGTTTAGATGGTATTTTATATCCTAGAATATACTTAGCTCCTTTCCTACTCTTTGTAATTCTTTCATTTATCTTTACTTTCTAATAAGATTTTAATCTACTGAGGAAAAAGAGAAAGTATGTGGGCTTTTTTTGGTTCTTTTTTTGCTTTTTAATATGCTATTCTTTAGTTGTTATAGATTTATGATTTTCAATAATAATTTCAATTTTTCTGGGTATACTCATAATTATATAGTCAGATATTGCTGTGCTTTAAAAAACTCATATCAAATAAAGTAACTTATTACTGTGTTATTAAAGTCAGTGTCAAATATTGTTCTTCATTCTGGAGAGGGTTGAAATTAAATCCAGGTTAAATGACCCTTCCCAATCGTCATGGTGTTTCATTGGCAGGAATAGACTCCAGATTGTCCAAGTTACCTTCTGGTCCTTTATCTTTTGTACCCCACTGCTTTAAGACTCAGTTCAAAGGCCAATGGAGCTCTGCTATTTAAAAGAAAAAGTGTAATTTTATCCAGAGAAGGTAAATGTATGCTCTGAAATGAAAGAAAGACCAGAGGTCCAGATCACGGCCAGGTGTTCCTGGAAGGAGCCAAATTGGATAACTAAATTGAAAAAGGTTGCCTGCTCTTGTTAAAGAGACTTTGTTGCTGTCTATAATTAGCAAGGTCTTAGCTCATTTATTTATGTGTTTTTTAACCTGCTCAGGTAATGAAGTTCATAGCCTATTAGTGTGTGTGTGCGCTGGTAGCATGTTGTGCTATCTCTGTCATTGAAGTACTGTGATACACGTGCCTCTATGAAGTGAAACTGCCAAATAATGTTGACTCCTTCCTTCTCCCTTGAACATGTTTGCCAGATGGAGATGACTGATTTTACGATAGTGAAGGATGACCAGCTCTCCAGTGGAAAAAGCAAAGTTAAAGCTAAAGTATAATATGGATATTAATTATTTAGAGCTTTTAGGAAAGCAAATTGGAATTAAAGAAACCAAATTGGTTAGTTAAAAATGAGAAGAGTGTGTCTGGTGCCAGATGACCTAAGAGGATGAGAGAGCAGTAAAGAAGTGTTACCAAAAGAAAACATTGAGTGGAGTAGTGTGTGACCAACATCAAGACATACCATTTCTTTATAGATAAAGTGAGAGGCTTAATGTTTGATGGTAAGTGCCTTAGAATTTTGTTTTGAGCAGTAGACCAAAGGGCATGCAAAACCTCCTGAAGTACAGATCACTCCCACATTGTGAGAAGTGAGTCTGGACTTTAACTTGGTTAGTATGGAGACCAGCCAAAGATTTCATAGCAGTTGTTTAACGACATGCTTATGGGACAGAACCCATTTAGGAATGATGTGCAAAAGCATTACATTTAGGGAAGACCTAAATATGAAATTATCAGAAAGAAATGTGTGAGGTTATAGGAAAACTACTTTAGATAGGCTGAGTCTGGATCATGCATATAAATTGAGCAGGATACAGTTTCAGAGGTCAGGAAGAAGAAGTTTGAATTATTGGTGAGGTTCAATTAAAAAAATTAATTTCATGATACTTTGTTAGTTGCTGCTTACAGGTGGATGAGGGGCAAGACAAGCCGCAAAAGATCCTAGAACGAGCCAGTATGTAAAGAGTCTTCTGAAGAAGGAGGAATGACATGTTTTAGGTTGTGCCTTTAGGCGCAAGGGCCTCCTGTGTGGTTGGGAAGCCATTCAGGAGACCGTCTCTGGAGTTACTTGAGGCCACAGGACTTGAAGAAGCACAGTATTTTGATGTGGGGCAGGGGTAAAGTAGAGAGCAATATTTGCACTGGCTGAAGTGTGAGTGAGTCAGGAATGCCAGTATCTGCTCTTACTCCAGAGGGCTAAGGCTCATGTTGGAGGCGAAGGCAGGAGAGCTTGGCCTTTGCTGAGATTTAGGTGATACACAGAGAAAATTATTGCCTGTTAGATTTAATTCATTCATGTCATCCATTCAACAAGTTGTTTTGTCACAGAACCAAATTTGCCTTTTTTCCTATCTTTTTATTTATTTATTTTTTCTTATTACCTTTCTTGGTCTCATTAATGTTTATTTCTCTTTGATTTTTCAACTTATCTCTATTTTCTCTCTTTCTGTTGAGTTTATCTTGTTCTATTTCTAACTTGTTCAGTTGGACCCTTAGCTTATTAATTTTTTGTTCTTTTCTAATATCAGTATTTTGGGTATAAATTGCCTTCGAAGTACCACTTTTGATATGTCCCACAAGTTTTGAAATGTAGTATTTTTATCATGCATTATTAGGTATTTTTGTTTCCATTTAGATTTCTTATTTGATCCATAAGTTATTTAGAAGTGTTTGTTTCTTTTTTGATTTCCAAATTTTATTTACCTTTATTGACTCCCAGCTTAATTGTATTATAGTCAGAGAGTGTGTTCTATTTGATATTGTTTCTCGAAATTTGTTGTGATTTAGTTTATAGTTTAATGTATGATCAATTTTTGTAAATATTTATATGTGCTTGAAAAGGATATTTCCCCTCTAATTATTGTGAATGCCCATCTAATCAAGCTTTTTAATGTGCTGTTCAGATCTTTTATTTCTTACTGATTTTTTTTTTTGTCATTTGCCTTATTCATAGTTGAGAGAAATGTGTTGAAGTATCTCACTATGAGTTATGGTTTGTTGATTTCTCCTTATTGCTCTGTTTTAGCTTTACATACATTTGAGGCTGTTTTTCTTAGGTGCATACAAATTTAGAAGTGTTATATCTCCTTAATGAATCTAAACTTTGAGTATTTCTCATGTAGAGACCCTTTATCTCTATTAACACTTTTTGTCTTAAAACTTATTTTTATTGATGATAAGAAAACTACGTTGTTCGGATTGATGCCTGCTTGGTATCGCTCTCTTTTTTTTTCCTGTTCTTTTACTTTAAACTTTTCCATATTCTTATGCTTTAGGTGTGTCCCTTATAAATAACATAGAGCTAGATTTTAAAACCCAATCTGACCTTCTAATAACACATTATTATTATTTTTAAAGACAATATTAGTTTTGATTTCATGCAGCTTTGCCATTTTATTTGCTTACCCGGTCCTTGTTTCATGTCTGATTGTCCTTCTTGCATTATTGTCTTAGTCCCTTTGGGCTGCTGTAACAAAATACCATAGATGGGTGGCTTATAAACAGCAGAAATTTATTTCTCGCAGTTCTGGAGGCTGGAAGTCCAACATCAAGGCGCAGGCAGATTCGGTATCTGGCGAGTGCCCGCTTCCTAGGTGGCCATCTTTTTGCTGTAATCTCATATGGCAGAAGGGGCAAGGGAGCTTCTAAGGCCTCTTTTGGAAGGGCACTAATCCCTTCATGAGGGCTCTGCCTTCGTCACCTAATCATCTTCCAATGCCCCACCTGCTAATGTCATCACCTTGCAGGTTAGGATTTCAACATGTGAATTTTGGAAGGACACAAACATTCAGACTATAGCAATTATTTTCCTTCTTCTTGAAGTATATCATTTGTTTATTCATTCATACATTTAACAAATATTTATTGACTGCCTAAGAGGCATCAAGTGCTTTTCTGGGTGCTTAGCATATGGTAATCAATAAAACATGCAAAGATTACTACCTTTGTGGAGCTTCCAATCTTGTGGGGGGAAAAATTGGCAAGTTAAATAATACAAAAATAAACTGTACATTTTAGAAGATGATGAGATGTTATGGAAAAAAGATAAAGTAGAGCCAAAAAAGGGAGATTAGGTGTGGTCACGAGTAGGTGGTGGGGAGGAAGCAGAAGGTGCTCAGGATGCAGTATTAAATAGAATGGCCCTTCAGGACTTCATTAAGTGCGGGTCTCTTGGTGGTAAACTCATTTTATTTGTTTGTTTATAAATGTCTTGTTTATTTTTGTTCCTAAATGGTAATTTTGTTAGGTACCCACTTCTGGATTTATAGTTACTTTTCTCTGAGTTCCTTGAAGATATCGTACCTGACTTCTGACTTCTAATGGGCTTCTGGGAATTCTGCTGTCATTCCATTCTAGGTGATCTTTCCTTCTATCTGACTCCTTCCCTTTCTCTCTGGCTTCCTGGAGATCTGGATTCTTATTTTTCATCAATTCTGGGAAATTTGAACCATTTTCTCTTCTTTATTCTGTCTATTCTTTCCAGTTGGACGCACATTAGATTTTCTCTCATTTGTATTTTTTACCATCTCTTTCGTACTTTCCATCACCTTCTCTTCCCTGCTTGCAATTGCAATCAAATGTATATTAAATTTTACATAAGTATAAATGTGTTATGCTATTAGGAAAAAGTTGGAAAATTTGTTGGTGACCTGGTGTTTTGAATTCTTGTTTGAAGATAAATCTATCAGCTGTTGATTTTTTTAAGGTAAAACTTAGCATACAGTGAAGTACACACAGCTTAAGTGCATAATTCGAATTTTGACATGTGTATACAACTATGTAGCCCATACCCCTATCAAGATAAAAAACATTTCCATTACTACAGAAAGTTTCCTCATGCCACTTCCTAGTCAACGCATCCCTCCCAAGACAACCACTTTTCTGGTTCTTTGCCACCACAGAGTAGTTTTACCTGTTCTAAGACTTCATCTAAATGGAATCATATATTATATATTTTGTCATATCCAGCTTCTGTTACTCAGCATACGTCTGAAAGATTATCCATGTTTTTGTACGTATCACTAGTTCCTTTTTATTGCTGAGTAGTCGTCCACTGTTGCCTATATCACAATTTGTGTTCCCATTCCTCTGTTGATAGACATTTGCAATGTTTCCAGATTTTGGCTATTGTAATTAAAGGTGCTATGAACATTCTTGACAAGTCTTTTGTTGTGTTTATTTTTATTTCTCTTGGGTAAATATTTAGTGGTTTAATTGCTGGGTCTTATCTAGGTGTATATTTAATTTAGAGTTTTAAGATTTGATTTAGAAATTTAAGATTGTGATTAATATTTATTCCAGAAAAATATGAAGCCAAATTAGATATATTCATCATTATATTTTTAAACTGATTTTTGAAGTCATTGAGGTGTGTTCTATAAGTATTTTAAGCAGATCAATACAATTTAATGATCTAGTTAATATCATCTTAAGGAGCTTGTCAGAATTATCATCATTCTTAAATTCCTTAATTTTTATTTCAACTCCAGTGTATCTTAGGTTTACTACCCCTAACCAGTGGTTCATTATGAGTATAAATTAAATAATATTAATTAAACAACATATGAATAAGAATAAAAATGATTTAAAGCTGTATAAAACTGCCATTGTGGTGGTTTTTACTATTCAACTGTGTAATAACCTAAGTCATGAGCATGTTCATCTGGTCTCTACCATCACTTGTACATTCTCACTCAATATCCACACTGAGGCTCTAAAACTGTTCCATTTTGAAGAGAGAAAAATCCCATAATTCATTATTTGAAAAATTATTTAGAAAAGCAAGATTAAAACCATTGCCTTTTCCACTGTTAATGTTGCAAACCCCAGAACACTGTATAGGAATTCTGCCAGTTGGAAAACATTGTCCTTTGCTATCTTTGAGGGTTTGGAATTTTTAGGTAATCCTCTGGAACTTTGTTATGGTATGAATTTATAATTAAAGCTATAATCCAGATATATTAAAGCTCCTTAAAAGCATGGTTAACCCACTTTATTTTTATTTTGAGCTAAAAATGTTTCTGTTAACTTTTGTTGAGTGATTTAGGGAGTAAATAACAAATATTTTTATATAATATAAATTTTTCTCTGTTGTAAATATGTTTGGCACTAATTTGTATAGTGTTGCAAAGACGTTTAATGCATACTTATTAGACAGAGAAATTAAAGGATTATTTAAGAATAGACATCTTGACTCTACTTTACAAGAAACATCATTTATAGTACTGGTCATCAGAAGGGTGATTTTCTAAAGAGGGAAGAGAAAGGTCATTGGGTGTTCTTATATCCAAATTTTCCTTGGTTTCAACCAAGCCAGATACATGAGAATAGATAATTCTAGCTAAATCATACTTTGTTTATACCACCTGATATACTCCGAGCTCATAGTGGTCCCACTGTAGGGGACTGGTTCGTAGGAGATAGAAGTGGAACCAGATCTAGGTCTCCTGTTGCTAGATCTATCATTCCATGTTTAGGATTCTCAGAGATGGTAAAGCTTTATGCTGGCATTGCTGTACTGTCATGGAGGGCATAAGTCATCTACGTTTTCTCAAATGAAAGCTCATGCCAATTATAATGCTGCTCCTAAGCCTAACAAAGGTGTATTGGGAAGGTTTGGTATATTTTCAAAAAAATGTATTTCTATCTGTATTATTGTTTTAGGATAATTCCACCATACACCAGTTTCAGGATGCACTTATACATTTGAGATATTTATTCTTGTATTTTAGCAATTTGATATTTGAGTAATTCTGTACAGAAGAATGACAAAGTTAATGAGATAAGTAACTGGTAGATGGTGTCTCTTGGCAGATTTCAGAGTTAAAGGGCAGGGTAGAGGCTTAATTTTCTGGTGGAAAGTATCTAAACTTTCTTTTAAGAGATTTATTCCTTTTAAAGTAGTTTATGTATGTTACTTAATTTAATTCTAACAATAACTGTGTAATGGCCATCTCCAGTTTGGAGAAGAGAAAAATAAAATCTTTTGATATTAAGCCCAACAGTGATTACTAGTTTATTGGTAACTTCAAGAAAGTTTCATTTCAATGTTTTCCATAATACATGCAATCTCTATGCCAACTTTATATACATTTGTTTCTTCTGAGGGGAACTATAGTTACTACAATTGCTTTTTAGTCACAATTTTATCAAAAAAGTAATGCAAATAGCATGTTTCAGTCAAGGACAATAGGTACGTGTGTGTATATGTGTGGTGCATGTACTTTTAAGTATTTATGGAGTGTAAGAATATAATAGTAGCTCTATATAGTAACAGTCATTGTGTGATTTTTAACCTTTCTAAGATTTCATTTCTGTACAAATGAGCTCTGTGAAATTATTATGGCCAAAATACCAATGTTTGTCTTTCACTCCGTTTATCTACACTTCATAAAAATACTTAAATATTACTTCATCATCCTTAAATTTGCTTTTCAGTATGTGAAATCTATGAACTAATTCTTGAATATTTGTGAAGTAATTTTGATTTTGCAGGTGTTGCAAGCCCTTAGGGATATTTAGCTTAATTTGGAACAGGATTCTCTATTTTTCCTTGATTTTTCATTTTTGAAAACAAGTTACAGTAAATCCATTTATGTATAATCCTTTTGTATCTTTCTACAGTAGTTTGGTTAGGCATAAGAGTTCTCATAGTTCATGATATCCTGAATGAAATGATAAGAGAATTTTTTTGCAGATATGTATATCATTGTGTATATGTTATATATCCCCTAGGTAAAAGTTCTATTTTATAGACTGCTTGGATAGGATCAGCAGTCGTAGTTAATATAAAAGAACTAATAAAGACTACCACTTCTTGAATTTTTTGTTGTTATTGAGGAAAGTTATTTCTAAAAGAACCAGTATAAGATCAATGCTTTAAAATACTTTGCAGTGTGTTTATGGTGGTATGATCATGGTGATATGCTGCCAGTTGATAGTTGAGCAAGATAGAACTTAAATCTTTTATGTTGACATAATGTTAGTCTTAGGTGGTTTAAGTTTCTCCTTCAGCAGATTTGTGCCTATAAAATTATTTGCCTCAGAATGAGTAGAGCAGAAGTTTGGCGGGTAAGGATCCTGTGGGGATGCTATCAGATCTGTTTCTCAAAGTTGGGTTCGTGGACCAGCAACATCAGCATCAACATTACTGGGAGGTTATTAGATGTACGATCTTGACCAATCCCAGATTACTCCGTCAGAATCTGCATTTAAACAGATTCTCCAGGTGATTTGTATGCACATTAAAGTTTGAGAAGCACTCCTCTAGAAGACATAGGTCTTGCATCTGGACAAGGAACAAACACTTCTCTATCTGAGGTTGCAAGGATATAAAGATTTAGAAATTATTTCTTAGAATAACAACACAAATGTTTGCTTTGAAAGTACATTTCTCTTTAGGATTATCTATCTTTTCTGGAATAAAATGTGTCTAATACATTTCTTTACTTTGATACTTTCATCTTATCTACCAAAGAATATAAACCTCACTTCGTCCATACCAAGTGAGCAAACCTGGTGGTTGTTAAGTCTTCTGTAAGACAGTGGCATCGTCTGGATTTGCATAAAATTGAATCTTGAGAAAAGGAGATGGGAGACTGAGGCCCTGACATTAGAATGGCATCGCATGTATCATCACTTATGGGGCTTGTTTTTGTGAGTCAGGGATGCAGACATGCTTTATTTCCTCCCAATTAAAGAATAAGTATGTCCTGAATGTCTGCTGTGTGCAAAATGAAACAGAGTGGATCAGACTTTTCCTCAGAGAGTTTACAGTCAGGTTAGAGAACTAGCCTTGGAAGTCAGGCAACCTGCCACCAGCAGAACTGTGGTATTCTGGGATATGGCCATGTGGATCCATTGGCTAGACTATTAGCTATGGTTAAAAGGGAGAGTAGGAATAGCACTCATTTCGGTCAGTTACACCTTTTCTATCAGAGTAAGTATTGTCATAGTATATCCATGTATTTAAGGAAAATTAGAATTTAGAGCAAGAACCAAAGAAATGTAAATGTCTAGACGTACCTTCTCTAACAGACTTAATGTACTATTTGTTGTGACGAACTCTGCCTCTCAATTTTTCAGTTTGCTTAAAGGAAAAATCTTTTGTTTGCGTTCTGTTTCCAATATTTCAAAACTCCCTCAGTGTTGCTCAGCTTCTGAGGTGGCCTTGGGAGCTCATTGACCTTTCTGGGGATTGCCTTAGTGTGGCATTTCAAAAATTTCTTAGCCAGGGATCCCTCAGTATAAATGAAAAAGTCTTGCTCAGTAGTATGAGCATTTAAACCACACAGGAGGGAAAGCTGCTCTTGTTGAATCTGGGGTTGTGCCTGGCTCTTTTATGCATACTTGGATGTAGGGGTGCGGGTGGGAGTCTTGAGTTCTGGGACACAGTTTGAAAACCAGTGACCTAGTGTAAGACACTACCGTGACTACTATTAACCTAAAGACTTATAGTAGCCCCTGTTTTTAATATATAAAAAAGTGATATTTTTTCATGAAACTTTTTTCCTGCCTCCTTTAATTCTGATTTTTATCCAGTAGTGTAAAGTTTGTCTGTCTTGAACAGGTGACCTAAAAATCTTCGAGGTAGAAGACAGCCACTTGTAGTTACTACATGTGAAATACCTTAAGTATATGGGATCTGGGACAAGACACAGAAATACAAAAATGGCTCCTGGGAACGTACAGTTTTCTGCCATACGATCGGCAAGCATATTATTAACATAGCAGAGAAGGGAACTTGCCATAAAGTTTCTCATAAGCAAGGAACTGTAAAAGAAAATTATAGCATAGTATACTTCAAGATTGTAAATGCCATTCTCTTCATTTATTGTGCTGAATATATTACTTACTTTTAGAAATTTGTATATAATATTTTAAAAAATACTAATAACAGCATTTATTGGTTCACTGTGCCACAAATCTTTTCCCCTACAAATTCTCAATCATGAACTTAATTCTTGAGATTAAGGAGGTACCACAATATACTGTAATTTGTAATAAATAGTTTTTTTCTCCCTTAGGCGTGTTAGGCTTATAATTAGAGAAAAGCAATGAGACACCTTTTGTTCAGGATTTTTCAGTGGAGAATACATTTTGACTTGAACAGGGTTTTAGTGATAACCTGGCAATATATAATCTTAGGAAATTGCTAAATGTTCCACTTAAGGATTAGCTCAGATTTTGTTATGTCGTGATTGTACCAAAAAGTGCTATATAGTCATATCACATTGTCACACACCGTGCTTAGTGATTGCTCATGCCACTTTTACTCTGTAGGAGAATGACTCAGGCACTTTGGACACAGTGGGTGCTGTGGTTGTGGACCACGAAGGGAATGTTGCTGCTGCTGTCTCCAGTGGAGGCTTGGCCTTGAAACATCCGGGGAGAGTTGGACAGGTAAGTAATTTTTGGATTTTTAAACTAGCTTTTCAAGTTAAAACATGGAATTTTCTAGCTCACAATTTTTTAAGTCATTTTTCAAGAGAGACATTTTTTTCTTTATAAAAAATAAATGACAGCATTGTTCTTTAATATTTATGTAGTATAAATCATCAATCAAATACCTTTTCAAGATTCTTAAAAAAAAAACTCCCCTATCTCATAGTAATAGGGTTTTTTCTGGTCTTTGTAATTGGTAATCCTATGTTTTGCTACTTTCTACAGGTGAGCTACTGGCCTGGGCACTTAGTAGACGTTTAATAAATGTATGTTGATTTCCATTTTCTTTCTTTGCTAATGTCATTCTCTTGAGGAACAAGCACTCTCTGACTGTATTGCTGCTTGCTTTTTAGGTGGGAAAATGAGTTTAGAGTTACATTTTGTATTTCTTCATTCAAGGAACAGTAACGTTTTGACCCTCTAAATCCTTCCTCTGATTAAGCATTTCAGCTGTTTTGTAGACTAACGAGTATTTCAGGTCACCAACACATGATACCACTCAAGAAATCTAGATATAAGGAGAGTCTAATTTATGTGCAAGTGGCTTCCTCCCAGTTCACTCTCACATCACCCACCCCCCCATTCTCTAGCATTTAGTTCAGTCCTGAGAATGAAATTTAACAATCCATTTGATTTAGTAAGCTTTCTGAGTATAAACCAATTTGGCACATTACTTATGGGCTTAATAAATATTTGTTGAGTGAAAATATGAATTGGACACCCTTATGGGGTCTGTTAAAGTAGTTGCAAGGGGTGGGTTTAAGCTCACTATTTGGATCTCGTGTTACACATGGAGCACTGC
This sequence comes from Ceratotherium simum simum, assembly GCF_057802395.1. Classification (NCBI taxonomy): domain Eukaryota; kingdom Metazoa; phylum Chordata; class Mammalia; order Perissodactyla; family Rhinocerotidae; genus Ceratotherium; species Ceratotherium simum. Next base: position 40,266,991 of record NC_141920.1, on the reverse strand, counting down.
TTGGCATGCTCTGTGCTCTTTCTCTCTCGTGTTTGAAGAAGAGTCGGTGTCATAGTTGCTTTGGACACGGTGGTTAGCAAATGCTTGGAGCAGAGTGATCTGATTCATGGAGGACGTTTTTGTAAAGCCCCAAGTGATGTTCCCTGATCTGTCCTTTGTTGTGGACAAGCCCCTTTTAGTCTTGTGGAGGGAAAGGGAAGGGAAGAATAATTAATTTTGTGCTACTCTTTGCCTACTGTACAAGGGGATTTATAGGGAATGATTACTCAACATGTGTGCAATGCTTTGAACTCATTATAAAAAGCCTTTGTCTGGTCATGGTATTTTTCCACATTATAGAGCCCTGTGTATTTGTCAAGTTTGGAATAAGAAAACCAAGCTTGGCATATCAGATTTGGATGCCTTAGTGGAGAAGGAAAGAGAAAAGCCAGCAGAGCCGCCTTCATTGCATTGCAATTCCCATGACTTTCTCACTGTTTTTTGTTTGTTTTGGTTAGCCAAATAGCAACAACAGAACCAAGGATAGTTCTGGACTATGTTAGCAGGATATTACATTGAATAATCTTGAAGCCATTCTTCCACTGCACGTGGGACTTTCCTCGAAGAAGAAATACTTATGTAAAACTTACATGTTGATTTGCCCCACTTGGCTAGTTAATGAATATACAATTTGTGAGAGCTGAAAAATCAGGAAAGGGTGTGGAGGAGAGGAGTAAGGTGCTTACAGGAAAATACAGTTGCTTAATTGGATTATATTGCTTGGATAGAGGAGATGTAATTAGCCTGGAAATATATAAGCATCAGATGAGAGGTAAAGAATCGTTCTTCTTGACAATCAGTATAGCATGAAACAAAATACACAAGCAAATTATTAAAAAAAGCAAAGGTGGGCTGGCCCCGTCGCCTGGTGGTTAAGTTCGGCACACTCCGCTTCAGTGGCCCAGGTTCAGTTCCCAGATGTGGACCTACGCCACTCATCAGCACAAAATAGAGGAAGATTGGCACAGATGTTAGCTCAGGGCAAATCTTCCTCAGCAAAAAAAATAAATAAATAAAAATAAAAGAAAAAGCAAAGTATTTTTTTTAATGTGCTAAAACTAGGTACTTTTAAATACATTTTATTTATTTATTATTTGTGAGGAAATCTATTGCCAATCCTCTTCCCCTTTTTTTCCCCTTTTCTCCCCAAAGCCCCAGTAGATAGTTGTACGTCATAGTTGCACATCCCTCTAGTTGCTGTACGTGGGACGCCGCCTCAGCATGGCTGGACAAGCGGTACGTCGGTGCGCGCCCGGATCCGAACCCGGGCCGCCAGTAGCGGAGGGTGCACACTTAACTGCTAAGCCATGGGGCCGGCCCCCTAAATACATTTTAAAGATTTTATTTATTTATTTCCCACCCCCAAAGCCCCAGTAGATAGCTGTATGTCATAGCTGCACATCCTTCCAGTCGCTGCATGTGGGACGCGGCCTCAGCGTGGCCGGAGAAGCGGTGCGTTGGTGCGCGCCCGGGATCCGAACCTGGGCCGCCAGGAGCGGAGCGCGCGCTCTTAACCGCTAAGCCACGGGGCCGGCCCCCTAAATACATTTTAAATGCACAAATGAACTATTTAAAAATTTTAGCATATTACTGTGCTCTAGATATATAATAATAATTCAGATGGTGAAATGGCAATTTGAATTAGAACTTATTTGCTTCTTTAGCTTACTGTAATAATTAGAATTTACAACTGGGACACAAGAAAGGAATTATTATATTCCACCTCCCCCCACCAAACCCCACCCTACCCACATACAAATAGGCAGTTGAGTTTAGTGGTTAGGAGTATAGACTTTGGATTCAGGTAAACCTTTATTCTAATCCCATCTCCCCATTTACTAGTTCCCTTACTATGGACAAGTGATTCAATGTCTTTAAGCTGTACTTTCCACAACTGTAAAATGGGGATAAATGGCTACCTTATAAAGTTCTAGAAGATTAAATGACAAAATATATTTAAATTGCTCATCATAGTCCTTTGTAACAACAGCTATAGCTACTGTTTATTAATCACTTGCTATGTGCAACAGGTGTGTTAATGCACATGATCCTATAACACTAAGAGGTAGGTGTTTTTATTATCCTCATTTTATAAAAGAGGAAACTAAGACTCAGAGATTAAATAATAATAATATCATTTATATGACCTACTTTTACTGCATGATATAATAGCTTTAATAAAATTTATTACTAAAAAGCAATCTTTTTTGGTTGTTGTTTTTGCTTTTTAAGGCATGCTTACGGTTGTTATATATATATATGTATATATATATATACATATATATATATTTTTTTGTGTGTGTGTGTGAGAAAGATCAACCCTGAGCTAACATCCATGCCAATCCTCCTCTTTTTGCTGAGGAAGACTGGCCCCAGGCTAACATCTGTGCCCATCTTCCTCCACTTTATATGGGATGTCGCCACAGCACAGCTTGACAAGTGGTGCACCGGTGTGCGCCCGGGATCCGAACCCGGGCCACCAGCAGCAGAGCGTGCACTTAACTGCTACGCCACGGGGCCAGCCCCCAAGGTTGTTATATTTTATCCAAAAAAGTAGATAAGAGAGGGACAATCTCTGATTCTTTTATCTTACCTATCACTTTTCAGCCCAACCAATTTCAGAAGTTTAAGAAAGAAGACTTTAGGTCATGGAATTGAGGAGAGGTAACATAAAGGGAATTTGCTTAGAGAGAAGATATAGGAGTGAGAATAAATGTTCTTTCTTTTCTAGAAGGAGATGATCTCCACTGGGTTTCTAAGAGGTATCCTTGTGGCCTTATTTAGTATTTTTTGGGTACAGGCTCCTGGTCAAGATAATTCTGGGGAAGGGAAAGGAAAGTGGGCTAATGTCCACGGTTTTCAAAGAAGGAAGAACGGGCCCTTCTACTGAGGTCGTGTGTTCTGTGAGGCTTTAGCTAACCCAGCACCTGTCCCAGATAGTACTAGTTGAATGGCTTATCCTACAAGTCTTCAAGTTTTATTCTGAAATCCATATGCTGAATCACTTCCGTAGGGCTTTCAGTTGTCACTCTGACCCAGCAGTCTAGTGTGTTTTAGAAGCATGGTATTTTCAAAGGCAATAATAGATTTTCTACTGTCTGCTATATTGAGAGTGTTGTTTTCGGTTCTTGGTTCTACTTTTAAGAGGGCTTTTGTCACTGACAGCTGGGGATGTTGACGATGGATCACATGAACACCAGAGACCTCATATCCAATAATCCTGGACTCTGGATTATTTCTCAAGGAGGGTGATTTAGGGGAGTGGGGTAGGTGTGTGCATCTCAGAGTCTTCAGGAACAGTTCACAAATCTAGGATTCTCTGAGTGAGAAAAGAGTAATCAGGGCACTAGGATAGCTGTTTTCAAAAATTTGGAGGACTTTAGGGGGAGATTAAAGTATTTCCAGAGGGTAGAACAAAACTAGTGGGTGGAAGTTATGATAAAGCAGGTATTCTTTAAAGCAGTCTAAGGAAGAACTTTTAACCAATAAGAAGTGTCCAAAAGGGGAATATGTTCCCCCATAAGGTAGTGAGGTTCTTAGTATCAGAAGTGCCTGGGTATTTCATGGACATTCCTGCTCTGGGTAGAATATTGCAGCAAATGAGTTCTGAAGTCCTTGTGAAAAAGAATAGAATATCACAGAAAGCTAAAGCCTATCTGGTCACCATTCCCAGTACGTGTTAGCTTCTTCCCCTAGTCCGCAGAAGTGAGCTCCTGGGAAATATCAATACTAATTTATGGGAGTATCTTTTTCCTCCATAAATCATACTGAATACTGAATGTATTGTTGTGGTTGCCTTTTTTTTTTTCACTCAATGATATGTTTTGGAGATCTTTCTGTATTAATTTCTAAAAATCTTTTTTGTTTTAATTCAGTTATTTTTTTTTAACCTTTGCAGTGAATTCCACATATTGCTATGCCAACATTTAGCCATTTCTTTACTGATTGGCATTTATGTTGTTTTCAGTTTTTCATTCTTACCAAACATGGTAATGAACATTCTTGAGCATGCCTCCTTGTATTTCTCTATGATAGCTATCTAAGGGTTTTCCTAATTCTGCTTCTAACTAAGGAGTGGAAAAGTTATCAGTTGTGATCCCCTTCCCAAAGGCAGAGAAGTCATTGTGGATATTGAAGAGATGAATCCAGACGTTCTGGGTGGCATTATTGGAAGCAAAATAGGAATGATTCTCATATTTTTTTTATTAAACCATAGTAGCTTATTGTGTTCCTTATTGGTTTCGTTATATAAATCTGCTCCACCACCTCACAAAGTGATTAGCTTGAATGGACCTTTTTGCCTCCTTTATTTACATCTGGCAAAATCTAGTACAGTGGTGAGCATATAGTGGGCTCTTTGGTACACAACTGTTTGCAGTTTCTATTGGGCCACCCAAGGAAGGCTTGGAAAAGGCCCTCCTAAAGCATGGTTTCCTAGAGTCTGGCAGGAGGACCACCTGCATCCCAGTCCCCGGGACCCTGGTTAATACTGCCAATTCCTGTGCCAAACCGCAGACCACTGACTCAGAGTATCTGGGAACCAACGTTCCTATCGTCAAGGTCCCCAAGCAGTTTGACACACATCCAGTTTGAGAACCGCTATTTCAAGGCAGCCACAATGATTTCAAGGGTCCAGAAGAGCAGCTAGCTAGCTGACAAACTACAATAGGGGGCAGGTTTTTCAAGGAAGGAAAAGAATTGCTGATGAGACTTAAAAAACTTGCTTTTGCTATTTCCTGAAAATGTTTAGATTAGTACAATAGCTGAAAATATAGTTTTGATAGTGTTAGAACCATTGTTTGGGTAGGTCTTAGGCAACCTCTGATATTATCGCCCAGTTGATATACGTCATTATTAAACCAGGCTTTATTAGAAGGGTCTGATTTTGTCTTCTGTTGAAAGCTAGTAATTACATATAATATTTGTGAAATATTATATTTATCTGATTTCTTTTTTCCCAGGCTGCTCTTTATGGATGTGGCTGCTGGGCTGAAAATACTGGAGCTCATAATCCCTATTCCACAGCTGTGAGTACCTCAGGTATTTGCTGCTTTCATGACCATTTTTCATAAGCTTCTCATTTTTCTTCAGCCTTATAGGTCATTTAATGGTTGAAAACAATATTTTTATGTAAACATAAAGCATGTGATATGACACTGCATAGACAAGAGCATTGATGCATAAAAGATCTTTGATATTTAGGAGCTTTTAAGGATTGTTTCACAATGTATCACAATGTAAATGATTTGCTAACATTTTCAGTACAGCTCTGGAGTTAACTATAACTTAATTGTCTTTTTATGGATTTTTTTTCTCTTATGACTTGCGATAGTGCCAAATTTATATCATAAAAGATATATAAAAGTAGCAAAGCATTTAAAAAACTAGGAGATAGTCTCTTGAGTAAAATGTTGACATAAAACCTATAAGGTGTATTTCAAAATGTATAGTTTATGACATCCACGCCTCTAACTACACTTTTAATAAAATATAGATCCTCTTTTTATATCTGTATTAGAAAAGTCATTATCATTTAGAAATGAATGTGTGTGTGTGTGTGTGTGTGTGTGTGTGTTGAGGGGGTGGATTTTAATGGACAGAAGGGTTGTTGTCTAGATCCAGGTTTTCACATGCTTGTACCAGATGTACTTGAAGCCTTTTCTCTTAACATGGTGATGTGCATGGTTGACAAAATAATATTGGTTCATCTCCTTTGCTATATCGTCTCTCAGGTGAGTCCTGCTTTCATGACCATTTTTCATAAGCTTCTCATTTTTCTTCAGCCTTATAGGTCATTTAATGGTTGAAAACAATATTTTTATGTAAACATAAAGCATGTGATATGACACTGCATAGACAAAAGCATTGATGCATAAAAGATCTTTGATATTAAGGAGCTTTTTTTTTTTTTTTTTTTCTTGTTCTTTTATTTTTTTATTTTTTTTTTATTGCAGTAACATTGGTTTATAACATTATTAAGGAGCTTTTAAGGATTGTTTCACAATCCTCATATCCTCAGCTTTATCAGGAGGGTAGATGAATATGGTTGCCTTTCTATCCTTTCTCTCTTTAATTTCTTGCCACATTTGTTTCTGTCCCGCCATAACAACAAACCACCCAATCCGTTAGCCCTCTTCTTCTGCTTACTCTTGACTCTTTCTGTGATCTTTGATGCAGGTGGCTCTTTTCTTTCTGTCTGTAGCACAGATCCTGAAACTTTCTTGGTTTGTCCTGCTTCTCTGACCTGCTCTGTCTTGATTTTCTTCACAGACTGTTCCCATTGCTAACGACCCCAGGTTTGGGCCTCTGGTGGCTTTTCTTCATCTCACTATTTACTGTTTCTTGGTGATGTGGTATTATTGCTGTTCTCATAATTTCAACAGTTCTCCCTTAGGCTGTTGGCTTCCATGTCTATCTTTATTCTGGACTTTTCTCTTGAGGTCCACATAAGTCCTTTCTGACTTCCTGTTGGACATGTCCCCATGGGTGTTATGTATACATATCAGATCCAGCAGGCTCAACCAAACACTTTATTCCTTATTCTCAACCCTTGGCCGTCTTTCTCCTTTATTCTCTATCTCTTTGATTGCCATCACTAGCTATTCTTTGCTCAGACTTGAATCTTGGTACCATTCTCATATTTGTCACTTTTTTCCATTTCTACTGACTCTGTTCTTTCAGATCCATATTCTCCTGCCTGCCTATTGTAGCAGGCTTTTGACCTAGATCTATTTCTTGCGTCTGTGGAAAAATATGATTGTGAGCCACTGGCTTATCAGGTGAAATCTAAACATGAATTAATATTGAATCTAAACCATACTGATATAATTGGCAAAAAATTGTTTTTTAGTCTTTCATTTTTGAAGAGGTGAGCATAATGTAATAATATGAGTTAATTTTTAATTTAATATTGGTAGCACATGAAGGTCTTTACACATAATATTTAGGAATTAGCTTGTGCATGTATTTAAGTATGGCACTATGTCTATGGAAAATTGTGGCATTTGAGCAAACCTAAGTCTAAAATAGATAATTCACTATTTGATTTTTATTTTCACAAGGAAGTATTAGTATAATGTGTTGTGTCAATTTTATTTTATTTTTGCTGGGAAAAATTCACCCTGAGCTAACATCTGTTGCCAATCTTCCTCTATCTTTTTTTTTTTCCTCCCCAAAGCCCCAGTACATAGTTTTATATTCTGGTTGTAAGTCCTTCTAGTTCTGGTATGTGAGCTGCCACTATAGCATGGCTACTGACAGACAAGTGGTGTGGTTCCATGCCCAGGAACCGAACCTGGGCCGCCGAAGCAGAGTGCACCAAACTTTAACCACTAGGCCATAAGAGCTGGCTCTCTCGATTTTATTTTTGATCAATGTGTTGTTCAGTGAGTTGGTTTGTTGTTGTTTAAATGTTGCTCTCATGTCTCGATATTAGGAGACCTGGATTCTACTTTAAGCTGAAATCCTGAGAGCTTGCCTGACTCTGTCACTTGGGAAAAGAAATTCAGTCTCCTTGGGATTGTCCACCCTCTTCCTTTTTTTAGTTGGTGATGTGGAAGTTGGAAATAAGAACACACTTCATGGATTTGATTCTATTAAGTAGAATGCAGTGAATGGGTAAAGGTGAAATTGTAAAATTAAGGTCTTTTCCCCTTTCCCTTGGATATTTCCTCCTTTGCCCATCTTGTGTCAATTGAAGATAGTTTCATATGAGTAAAGATAACTTTAGGTTTCCAGTTTATGACATCGAGTGTAACTTTTTAACTTGGTTGCTTAGCTTATCATCTTACATCCTTCCCAAGTTAAAGGGGTAACATCATCAGCCCTCTGAACCTGAGAATAATAGAGCAAGTCTCCAGTTCCTTCCATCTGTGGGACTTTGTGTAATTGCTTCACCCTTGTTTCTCCTGGGGCTGTTGCTTTGAGGTTGACAATGGAAACACATGGCAGAGTTGGGTGACCAGGTCGGAAGAAAGGTGGAGCATGGAATCTTGCAGTTGTTTGGCCAAAATAAAAACGACTTGTGCCTTAGGCTGTTGCAGAAAATCCAGAGACCTGGCCTACATTTTAGGTTTATAGTTCTTGGAAGGTGATAATTGAAAGGCAGAGGGAAGATGGTTGGTAATGGTTAGAGTAGGGCTCTCCTAAGGCCAGACAGGCAATTTGGTCATTAGCCTCAGGGATAAACTCCAGCATCTTGTTCTCATCTCTGGGTGGGGAGGAATGAGTGGGGAGTGCGAAAGAGGGTAGGGTGGGAAAAGCTGACCTTGCAAACTCTGACTAATGTTCTTGCATCATGAAAATTTGCCTAGCTAGGGAGGGAGCAGAGTATATACCTGGGTTCTTGCTCAGACTCTTCCATTCACTGGCTGTAACCCTGGCAAGGGGCTATTTGTATAACAGGAATAATATTTACCTTAATATCTGTGAGGATTGAATGAATTGGCATATGGAAGGCACTTAGCACACTTCTCGACCCAGAGTAATGGCTCAATACTTAACTGTATTTCATTGTATCTAAGCCACCATCTTTTATAAGACACACCGTTTAAAAAAAAAATTAGTTGATTCATATTTTTTTATTGTGGTAAGAACACTTAACATGAGATCTACCTTCTTAACAAATTTGCAGATCTCTAGAACTTATTCATCTTGCATAACTGAAACTTTATGAATTTTGAATAACAACCCCTCATTTCCCTTTTTTCTAGCCCCTGGCAGTCACCATTCTACTCTCTGATTCTATGAATATGGGTACCTCATATCAGTGGAATCATGCAGTATCTGTTCTTCTGTGACTGGCTTATTTTGCTTAGCATAGTGTCTTCAAGGTTCATTCATATTGTCATATATGGCAGGATTTCCTTCTTTTTTAAGGCTGAATAATATTCCATTATATATATAGACCACATTTTTCTTTATTCACTCATGCTTCAAAGGACAATTAAGTTGTTTCTACATCTTGACTGTTGTGCATAATGATGCAGTGAATATGGGGGTGCAGATATCTCTTCGAGATCCTCATTTCAATTCTTTTGGATAAAATGCCCAGAAGTGGAATTGCTAGATCATATGATAGTCCTATTTTCAATTTTTTGAGGAACCTCCATACTGTTTTCCATAGCAGTGTACCATTTTACACTCCCACCAACAGTGTACAAGGGTTTGAATATCTCCACATCCTCACCAACACTTGTTATCTCTTGTCTATTGGGTAATAGCCGTTCTAACAGATGTGAGGTAATATCTCATTGTAGTTTGATTTGCATTTCCTTGATGGTTAGTGATGTTGAACACCTTTTCATGTACGTGGTAGCCATTTGTATGTCTTCTTTGGAGAAATGTCTGTTCAAATCCTTTGTCCATGTTTTAATCTTGCTATTTCTTTTTTTCCTCTTGAGTTGTAGGAGTTCTTTATATATATAGTCCCCTTATGAGATACATGGTTTGAAAATATTTTCTCCCATTCTGTAGATTGCCTTTTCTTTTTCTTTTTGGTGGGGAAGATTGGCCCTGAGCGAATATCTGTTGCCAATCCTCCTCTTTTTGCTTGAGGAAGATTGTCGCTGAGCTAGCATCTGTGCCAGTCTTCCACTATTTTGTATGTGGGATGCCACCACAGCATGGCTTGGTGAGCAGTGTGTAGGTCTGCACCCGGGATCTGAACCTGCGAACCCCAGGATGCCGAAGCAGAGTGCATGAACTTAACCACTGTGTCACTGGGCTAGCCCCTAGATTGCCTTTTCATTTGTTGATCATTTCCTTTGCTGTACAGAAGCTCTTTAGTTTGATGTAGTCTCACTTGTCAATTTTTGCTTTTGTTGCCTATACATTTAGTGTCATATCCGAGAGTAAAATATACCAATATAAGATACATACACTAAGGGAAATAAAAGACTGCCAATTATAGTGTGACACACTGCTTTCTCATCACTTACAACATGGTTGTTACTTCACGAGAAAATTTAGAATTTGGAGGTATTCCTCCAACAGGAAATATTTGCTTCACTGATAACAATGTCATGCCCGTTGCTGTTTCCATGCCTTCCTATGTATACAATCACTTGTTGTTTCAATTCTGTATCATACTGTAATCCTTTTGAACACGTCTCAATGGCAATTAAACTCAACACATGTAGTTCCAACATGGCACATAACTCAACCGAAGGGTCAGTGAAATGGGAACAGCTTGTCTAGAGGCGGTGGTAGCTGCATCACAACTGCAGCATAATGGTGACATAAGTTCTTGAGGAAAGCAGGCCTGTGGGTGTATTTGTGTCTCCTGAGTGCCTGGTACAGGGCCTGGCACGTAGTAAGCGCTTAATAGACAAATTAGAGTTAAGAAATGTGTATGTATAGACAACAATATTGTATTATAATCATCAAAGTTGCTAAGAGACTAGAACTTAATTATCCCAGCCACTAAAAAGAAAGGGTAATTACGTAATATGATAGACGTGCTAATTATCGCTACAATGGTAATCATATTACAATATATAAATGTATCAAATTAACATGTACACCTTAAATTTATACGATGTTGTTTGTCAAATGTATTTCAATAAAAAAAAAGAAATGCATATGTGATTCCTTTCCCTTCTGGAAGGATGCTTGCTTTTTTCAAAAAATTATTTACCATGGAATTTCTTTAAATAGCATTTTAAAATTTGATTTAATTTGCCCAAATCAGAATCACACATAATTTTTAAGTAACACATCAGATGCGTAATGTAAGATACATCTGTGGTCTCTCTCTCTCGCTATGGAAAGGAAGAGCAGATTGAGGATTAGAAGATCAGAAGGAAGAAGAATGCAGGAGGTTAAGTTTATGATCTGGTTGACCTTAACATTGGTCTTCTGTTACTTGTATGTGCAGTCTGGTTTTTTCTTAAAGAGAAATAGTGAGTCCAGAGTTTATATGGCAGCTGACTGGAGATCAGGAAACATAGGCTTCAGTCTCCCTTTCTTAAAGTGTTCTGGCATGAAGAAAGATCTGCTGCCTTGTTTCTGGTATGAGGCCCAGTGATTTCTGGTTTTGTGGGTTCTTTGATTTTCTAGGTCTTGGCTTTAGGTAGTCCTAGAAACCTGAGGGTGATGAGGGTGTGGCCATTACTTGCCAGGAGTAGGTTCTAAGGTAGATGAGATAAAAAACACAAAGAATGAGACCAGGCTTTTGCCTTAATTTTTCTGAGGTAGTAATTGGAGTCTCTTCCTCAAGGGCTGGGAAGTATGTCACTCCTTCCAGGTTCTTCAACCTGATGATCAGCCACAGATCTTCCTTTGTCTCTCTGTGGGAGATTGTCTGATGAGTCTGTGCTGCAAAATTCCTTCCCTGGGACCTTTGTCAGGAGGGCACAAGGCAGCCCTCCCTCCAAGAGTGGAGCCACGTGACAGAAGAGCCAGTGGGAGACCATTGCTGAGATATCTACGTGTGCCACATGATCATGTTCTCTGGGGGCCCAGCAGGGATGGAGAGGCAGGCAGGAATCCAGGCTTCTGCTTCCTTTTTTTTTTTTTTTTGTGAGGAAGATTAGCCCTGAGCTAACATCCAATGCCAATCCTCCTCTTTTTTGCTGAGGAAGATTGGCCCTGGGCTAACATCCCTGCCCATCTTCCTCTACTTTATATGGGACACTGGCACAGCATGGCTCGACAAGCAGTGTGTTGGTCCGCGCCTGGGATTCGAACCTGCAATCCCAGGCCATTGAAACGGAGTGTGGGAACTTAACTGCTATGCCACCAGGCCGGCCCCACTTCTGCTTCCTTTTTAAGAGTGGCATTATTTCTCTTTAGTACTCTCTATATGTCACAAGCACTTTTGGTGGCTTAGTCTCTTGATTGTTGTCCTGAATAAAAGCCCTGTTCTACTCGGGACTCTGTGTGCAGGTCACCTCAGGGTTCACCCTCCATTCCAACTCTCTTCCCTGTTTTTTAGCAACCTTTCCAGGTAAAACTTTGAGGAGTTGTCTGTACTTTAGATTCATTATTTTTCTTAGTTCTCTCCTCTCATTTAGTTATAAATCTCCTTCAGTCAGGCCTTCTCCACCACTCGACCAATCTGCTCTTGTGAAGATTAACAATCACCTCCAAAATCCAGTGATCATCGCTTAGTCCTGTAAGCAGCATTTGACACAGTTGCTTGAATGACTTCTGGAAATACTATTCTTGACAGACTTCCAGAGAACAACACTCTCCCAGTCTTCTTCCCACTTCACTGGCTGCTCCTTCTCAGTCTCCTTTGTTTATGTTTCTCATCTCCCTGACCTCTCACTGTTGGAGTGCCCTGAGGCCTAGTCCTTGAACTTTTCTGTCTCTTTATATACCCACTCCCTTGGTGTTCTCATCCAGTCTGATGGCTAAGTACTGTATTCATGCTGATGACTCCCACATTTTTATCTTCAGCATGGGCCTCTCCTCAGAACTCAGTTATATATATAACTGCTTGTTCAAAGTCCACACTCATATGTCTAATAGGCGTCTCAAATTTAGCATGTCCAAATATGAACTCTTGATATTGCCCTTGCCTCCCCCACCTGCTTTTCTTGCAGTCTTTTCCACACAGCTAATGGCAGCTCCGGCCTCCCAGTGGCTCAGGCCAAAATCTTGTAGTTATGCTTGACGCTCTTTTCTTTTATATCTCACCCACATCCAATCCAACAACAAATCCTGTCTACTCTCCTCTCTAAATATATTTAAAATCTGACCCCTTTTCTTGGCACAGCATGGCTCTTAGCACCTCCACTGCTATCAGCAGATTCAAAGTGCTGTCATATCTAATCTGGATTATTGCAGTAGCCCCCTCCTGGCCCCTTGTTTTTTGCTCTTTTTCCCCTTTATTCAGTTCTCAGAACTGGAGTTGGTGTTCAAACCTGTCAAATCATGTGTCATATCTCCTCTTTGAACTGTCCAACTTGCTTCCCAACTTGCTCAAAGGAAAAGCCAAGTCCTTACAAAGGGCCTATGAGGCCTTATACGAGATGCTCTCCACCTTCTCCTCTGACCTCAGCTCTTGCTTTTCTTCCCTTGCTTAGTCGCTTTCAACTACATTGGCTGCTGTGCTGTACTTCAAACATGCTGGGCACACTCCCACCCTAGGACCTTTGCCTGAGTCCCTTCCTTTCCCTTTAGCTCTCTACCCT